>NW_024609107.1:0-109421 GCF_018296145.1 Oncorhynchus tshawytscha
ACCTGGTCTCTACTGTCATTATATTACCCCTGGTCTACCGTCTACTGTCATTATATTACCCTGGTCTACCTCTACTGTCATTATATTACCCTACTCTCCCTGGTCTCCCATCTACTGTCATTATATTACCCTGGTCTACATTCTACTGTCATTATATTACCCTGGTTCACTCTACTGTCATTATATCACCCTGGTCTACCATCTACTGTCATTATATTACCCTGTCTACCATCTACTGTCATTATATTACTCCTTGGTCTTGTCATTATATTACCCTGGTCTACCATCTACTGTCATTATATTACCCTGGTCTACCATCTACTGTCACTATATTACTCCTGGTCTACCATCTACTGTCATTATATTTCCTGGTCTACCATCTACTGTCATTATATTACCCTGGTCTACCATCTAATGTCATTATTATTTCCTCGTCTTACCATCTACTGTGATTATATTGCCCTGGTCTACCACCTACTGTCATTATATTACCCTGGTCTATATTACCCTGGTTTATATTACCCTGGTCTACCATCTCCTGTCATTATATTACCCTGGTCTACCATCTACTGTCATTATATTACCCTGGTCTACCATCTACTGTCACTATATTACCCTGGTCTACCATCTACTGTCATTATATTTCCCTGGTGTACCATCTCCTGTCATTATATTACCCTGGTCTACCATCTAATGTCATTATTTCGTCTACCATCTACTGTGATTATATTACCCTGGTCTACTCACCTATTGTCATTATATTACCCTGGTCTATATTACCCTGGTTTATATTACCCTGGTCTACCATCTCCTGTCATTATATTACCCTGGTCTACCATCTACTGTCATTATAATACCCTGGTCTACCATCTACTGTCATTATATTACCCTGGTCTACCATCTACTGTCATTATATTACCCTGGTATCCTCTACTGTCATTATATTACCCTGGTCTACCATCTACTGTCATTATATTACCCTACTCTCCCTGGTCTCCCATCTACTGTCATTATATTACCCTGGTCTACATTACTGTCATTATATCACCCTGGTCTACCATCTACTGTCATTATATTACCCTGGTCTACCATCTACTGTCATTATATTACCCTGGTCTACCATCTACTGTCATTATATCACTCCTGGTCTACACATCTACTGTCATTATATTACCCTGGTCTACACTCTACTGTCATTATATCACCCTGGTCTCTACTGTCATTATATTACCCTGGTCTACCATCTACTGTCATTATATTACCCTGGTCTCTCCTGTCATTCTACTGTCATTATATCTACCATCTACAGTCCCCTGGTCACCCTTCTACTGTCATTATATTACTCCTGGTCTGCCATTCTACTGTCATTATATTACCCTGGTCTACACTCTACTGTCATTATATCACCCTGGTCTACCATCTACTGTCATTATATTACCCTGGTCTACCATCTACTGTCATTATATTACCCTACTCTCTCTCCCATCCTGTCATTATATTACCCTGGTCTACCATCTACAGTCATTATATCACCCTGGTCTACACCTATCTACTGTCATTATATTACCCTGGTCTGCCATCTACTGTCATTATCTCTGGTCTCTCTGTCTATCTGGTCTCTATTGTCACTATATTACCCTGGTCTACCATCTACTGTCACTATATTACCCTGGTCTACCATCTACTGTCATTATATTACCCTGGTCTACCCTCTACTGTCATTATATTACCCTGGTCTCTACTGTCATTACATTTCCCTGGTCTAACATCTACTTTCATTATATTACCCTGGTCTACCACTCTATTGTCATTATATTACCCTGGTCTATATTACCCTGGTTTATATTACCCTGGTCTACCATCCACTGTCATTATATAACCCTGACTACCATCTACTGTCAATATATTACCCTGTTCTACCATCTACTGTCATTATATTACCCTGGTCTACCATCTACTGTCATTATATTACCCTGGTCTACTCACTCTACTGTCATTATATCACCCTGGTCTACCATCTACTGTCATTATATTACCCTGGTCTACATCTACTGTCATTATATTACCCTGGTCTCTCCTTTCATTATATTACCCTGGTCTACCATCTACTGTCATTATCTCACCCTGGTCTACTCATCTACTGTCATTATATTACCCCTGGTCTCTCTACTGTCATTATATTACTCCTGGTCTACCATCTACTGTCACTATATTACCCTGGTCTATCTACTGTCACTATATTACCCTGGTCTACCATCTACTGTCATTATATTACCCTGGTCTACTATCTACTGTCATTATATTATCTCTGGTCTCTAAATGTCATTATATTACCCTGGTCTACCATCTACTGTCATTATATTGCCCTGGTCTACCCTCTACTGTCATTATGTTACCCTGGTCTACCATCTACTGTTTATATTACCCTGGTCTAAACTCTACTGTCATTATATTACCCTGGTCTGCCATCTACTGTCATTATATTACCCTGGTCTACCATCTACTGTCATTATATTACCCTGGTCTACCATCTACTGTCATTATATTTCCTGGTCTACCATCTCCTGTCATTATATTACTCCTGGTCTCCCATCTGGTCTCCAGTCTACTGTCATTATATTACCCTGGTCTACCATCTACTGTCATTATATTACCCTGGTCTACACTCTCCTGTCATTATATTACCCTGGTCTACCATCTACTGTCATTATATTACCCTGGTCTACCATCTACTGTCATTATATTACCCTGGTCTACACTCTACTGTCATTATATTACTCTGGTCTACCATCTACTGTCATTATATACCCTGGTCTACATCTACTGTCATTATATTACTTCCCTGGTCTACCATCTACTGTCATTATATTACCCTGGTTTGTCTCTCCTGTCATTATATTACCCTGGTCTACCATCTACAGTCATTATATCACCCTGGTCTTCCATCTACTGTCATTATATTACCCTGGTCTGCCATCTACTGTCATTATATTACCCTGGTCTACCCTCTACTGTCATTATATTAACCTGGTCTCTACTGACATTATATTACCCTGGTCTACCGTCTACTGTCATTATATTACCCTGGTCTACCCTCTACTGTCATTATATTACCCTACTCTCCCTGGTCTCCCATCTACTGTCATTATATTACCCTGGTCTACATTCTACTGTCATTATATTACCCTGGTCTACCACTCTACTGTCATTATATCACCCTGGTCTACCATCTACTGTCATTATATTACCCTGGTCTACCATCTACTGTCATTATATTACCCTGGTCTCTCCTGTCATTATATTACCCTGGTCTACCATCTACTGTCATTATATTACCCTGGTCTACCATCTACTGTCACTATATTACCCTGGTCTACCATCTACTGTCATTAGATTTCCCTGGTCTACCATCGATTGTCATTATATTACCCTGGTCTACCACCTACTGTCATTATATTACCCTGGTCTACCATTACCCTGGTCATTATATTACCCTGGTCTACCATCTCCTGTCATTATATTACCCTGGTCTCATCCACTGTCATTATATTACCCTGGTCTAACATCTACTGTCATTATATTACCCTGGTCTACCCTCTATTGTCACTATATTACCCTGGTCTCTACTGTCATTATATTTCCCTGGTCTACCATCTACTGTCATTATATTACCCTGGTCTACCATCTAATGTCATTATTATTTCCTCGTCTACCATCGAATGTGATTATATTACCCTGGTCTACCACCTACTGTCATTATATTACCCTGGTCTATATTACCCTGGTTTATATCACCCTGGTCTACCATCTCCTGTCATTATATTACCCTGGTCTACCATCCACTGTCATTATATTACCCTGGTCTACCATCTACTGTCATTATATTTCCTGGTCTACCATCTACTGTCATTATATTACCCTGGTCTACCATCTAATGTCATTATTATTTCCCTGACCATCTACTGTCATTATATTACCCTGGTGTACCACCTACTGTCACTATATTACCCTGGTCTATATCTACTGGTTTATATTACCCTGGTCTACCATCTCCTGTCATTATATTACCCTGGTCTACCCATCATTATATTACACTGGTCTCTAATTATTATATACCCTGGTCTATCATCTACTGTCATTATATTGCCCTGGTCTACCATCTACTGTCATTATATTACCCTGGTCTCCCATCTACTGTCATTATATTACCCTGGTCTAAACATCTACTGTCATTATATTACCCTGGTCTATCTCTCCCCTGGTCTACCATCTACTGTCATTATATTACCCTGGTCTATATTAATTCTGGTTTTGTATTACCCTGGTCTACCATCTACTGTCATTATATTACTCTCCCCTGGTCTCCATCTACTGTCATTATAATACCCTGGTCTACCATCTACTGTCATTATATTACCCTGGTCTACACTCTACTGTCATTATATCACCCCTGGTCTACCAACTACTGTCATTATATTGACCCTGGTCTACCATCTACTGTCATTATATTACCCCTTGGTCTACACTCTACTGTCATTATATTACCCTGGTCTACCATCTACCGTCATTATATTACCCTGGTCTACCATCTACTGTCATTATATTACTCTCCTGGTCTACCATCTACTGTCATTATATTACCCTGGTCTACACTCTACCATCTACAGTCATTATATCACCCTGGTCTTCCATCTACTGTCATTATATTACCCTGGTCTGCCATCTACTGTCATTATATTACTCCTGGTCTCCTCTACTGTCATTATATTGGTCTCTACTGACATTATATTCTACCATCTACAGTCATTATATTACCCTGGTCTACCATCTACTGTCATTATATTTACCCTGGTCTGCCATCTACTGTCATTATATTACCCTGGTCTATCCTCTACTGTCATTATATTACCCTGGTCTATCTACTGTCATTATATCACCCTGGTCTACCATCTACTGTCATTATATTACCCTGGTCTACCATCTACTGTCATTATATTACCCTGGTCTCTACTGTCATTACATTTCCCTGGTCTACCATCTACTGTCATTATATTACCCTGGTCTACCTCTACTGTCATTATATTACCCTGGTCACCATCTAATGTCATTATATTACCCTGGTCTACCATCCACTGTCATTATATAACCCTGGTCTACCATCTACTGTCATTATATTACTCCTGGTCTACCATTACTCATGGGTTTTACCCTGGTCTACTATCTACTGTCATTATATTACCCTGGTCTACCATCCACTGTCATTATATTACCCTGGTCTACCATCTACTGTCATTATATTACCCCTGGTCTATCTACTGTCATTATATTACCCTGGTCTACCATCTACTGTCATTATATTACCCTGGTCTACCCTCTACTGTCATTATATTACCTGGTCTCTAATGTCATTATATTACCTCCTGGTCTACCATCTACTGTCATTATATTGCCCTGGTCTACCTCTACTGTCATTATGTTACCCTGGTCTATATCTACTGGTTTATATTACCCTGGTCTAAACTCTCCCTGTCATTATATTACCCTGTCTGCCATCCACTGTCATTATATTACCCTGGTCTACCATCTACTGTCATTATATTTCCCTGGTCTACCATCTACTGTCATTATATTACCCTGGTCTACCATCTAATGTCATTATTATTACCCTGGTCTACCATCTACTGTCATTATATTACCCTGGTCTACCCTCTACTGTCATTATATTATTCTGGTCTATATTACTGTTTATATTCCCTGGTCTACCATCTATTGTCATTATATTACTCCCTGGTCTACCATCTACTGTCATTATATTTCCCCTGGTCTACCATCTACTGTGAGATTATATTACCCTGGTCTACCATCTACTGTCATTATATTACCCTGGTCTATATTTACCCTGGTTTATATTACCCTGGTCTACCATCTCCTGTCATTATATTTACTTCTCCCCTGGTCTACCATCTACTGTCATTATATTTGGTCTATATTACCCTACTGGTCTCTATCTCGTCACTATATTACCCTGGTCTACCATCTACTGTCATTATATTACCTGGTGTACCATCTACTGTCATTATATTACCCTGGTCTACCATCTAATGTCATTATTATTACCCTGGGTCTACCATCTATGTCATTATATTACATCCTGTGATTATACCATCTACTGTCATTATATTACCCTGGTCTATATTACTCCTGGTCATTATATTACTCCTGGTCTACCATCTCCTGTCATTATATTACCCTGGTCTACCATCTACTGTCATTATAATACCCTGGTCTACCATCTACTGTCATTATATTACCCTGGTCTACACATCTACTGCCATTATATTACCCTGGTATCCTCTACTGTCATTATATTACCCTGGTCTACCATCTACTGTCATTATATTACCCTACTCTCTCCTGGTCATTATATTACCTTCCTGGTCTACTATCTAGTCATTATATTACCCTGGTCTATATTACTCCTGGTCATTATATTACCTTGTCTACTATCTACTGTCATTAGATTACCCTGGTCTACCCTCTACTGTCACTATATTACCCTGGTCTATCTACTGTCAATATATTACCCTGGTCTACCATCTACTGTCATTATATTACCCTGGTCTACCCTCTACTGCTTCATTAGATTACCTAAGGGTCTCACTGTCATTACATCTCTGGTCTACCATCTATTGTCATATATTACCCTGGTCTACCCTCTACTGTCATTATATTACCCTGGTCTCTACTGTCTCCTGGTCTACCATCCACTGTCATTGCATAACCCTGGTCTACCATCTACTGTCATTATATTACCCTGGTCTACATCACTGTCATTATATTACCCTGGTCTACCATCTACTGTCATTATATTACCCTGGTCTACCATCTACTGTCATTATATTACCCTTCTGGTCTCCTGTCATTATATTACCCTGGTCTACCATCTACAGTCATTATATCACCCTGGTCTACCATCTACTGTCATTATATTACCCTGGTCTACCCTCTACTGTCATTATATTACCCTGGTACCCTCTATTGTCACTATATTCATCTGGTCTACCATCTACTGTCATTATATTGCCCCTGGTCTACCCTCTACTGTCATTATATTACCCTCTGTCTACCATCTACTGTCATTATATTACCCTGTAAACTCTACTGTCATTATATTACCCTGGTCTGCCATCTACTGTCATTATATTACCCTGGTCTACTATCTACTGTCATTATATTATCTTCTGGTCGACCCTCTACTGTCATTATATTACCCTGGTCTACCATCTAATGTCATTGTATAACCCTGTCTACCATCTACTGTCATTATATTACCCTGTTCTACCATCTACTGTCATTATATTACCCTGGTCTACCATCTACTGTCATTATATTTCCCTGGTCTACCATCTACTGTCATATATATTACCCTGGTCTACCATCTAATGTCATTATTATTACCCTGGTCTACCATCTATCTGTCATTATATTACCCTGGTCTACCACCTACTGTCATTATATTACCCTCTGGTCTACCATCTCTGGTTTATATTACCCTGGTCTACCATCTCCTGTCATTATATTACCCCTGGTCTACCATCTACTGTCATTATATTGCCCTGGTCTACCATCTACTGTCACTATATTACTCCTGGTCTACCATCTACTGTCATTATATTTCCTGGTCTAAATCTCCTGTCATTATATTACCCTGGTCTACCATCTACTGTCATTATTATTTCTCCTATCTTACCATCTACTGTCATTATATTACCCTGGTCTACTAATCTACTGTCATTATATTACCCTGGTCTATATTCTCCTGGTTTATATTACCCTGGTCTACCATCTCCTGTCATTATATTACCCTGGTCTACCCTCTACTGTCATTATATTACCCTGGTCTACCATCTACTGTCATTATATTTCCCTGTCTACTATCTACTGTCAATATATTACCCTGGTATCCCTCTAATGTCATTATATTTCCCTGGTCTACCATCTACTGTCATTATATTACTACTTCTGGTCTACCATCTACTGTCATTATATTACTCTGGTCTATTACCCTGGTTTATATTACCCTGGTCTACCATCTCCTGTCATTATATTACCCTGTCTACCATCTACTGTCATTATAATACCTGGTCTACCATCTACTGTCACTATATTACCCTGGTCTACACATCTACTGTCATTATATCACCCTGGTGTACCATCTCCTGTCATTATATTACCCTGGTCTACCATCTAATGTCATTATTATTACCCTGGTCTACCATCTACTGTGATTATATTACCCTGGTCTACCCTCTACTGTCATTATATTACCCTGGTCCCTGGTACCCTGGTTTATATTACCCTGGTCTACATCTCCTGTCATTATATTACCCTGGTCTACCATCTACTGTCATTATAATCACCCTGGTCTACCATCTACTGTCATTATATTACCCTGGTCTACCATCTACTGTCAATATATTAGTCTCTCCTGTCACATATTATCCTCTACTGTCATTATATACCCTGGTCTACCATCTACTGTCATTATATTATCCCTACTTCCCTGGTCTGCCATCTACTGTCATTATATTACCCTGGTCTACCCTCTATTGGTTTGTATTACCCTGGTCTATCTCCTGGTCATTATATTACCTCTGGTCTACCATCTACTGTCATTATATTACCCTGGTCTACCATCTACTGTCATTATATTACCCTGGTACACTCTATTGTCATTATATCACCCTGGTCTACCATCTACTTTCATTATATTAACCTGGTCTCTACTGTCATTATATTACCCTGGTCTCTACTGTCATTATATTACCCTGGTCTACCATCCACTGTCATTGTATAACCCTACTCTCCTATCACTGTCATTATATTACCCCTGGTCTACATCTACTGTCATTATATTACCCTGGTCTACATCTACTGTCATTATATCACCCTGGTCTACCATCTACTGTCATTATATTACTCCTGGTCTACCATCTACTTTCACTATATTACCCTCTGGTCTCTACTGTCATATATTACCCTGGTCTACCATTATATTACCCTGGTCTGCCATCTACTGTCATTACAGATTACTCTGGTCTACCATCTATTGTCATTATATTACCCTGGTCTACCCTCTATTGTCACTATATTGGTCATCTGGTCTATCTACTGTCATTATATTACCCTGGTCTACTATCTACTGTCATTATATTACCCTGGTCTACCCTCTACTGTCATTATATTTCCCTGGTCTAACATCTACTTTCATTATATTACCCTGGTCTACCTCTATTGTCATTATATTACCCTGGTCTCTACTGTCATTATATTACCTGGTCTACCATCCACTGTCATTATATACCCTGACTACCATCTACTGTCAATATATTACCCTGTTCTACCATCTACTGTCATTATATTACCCTGGTCTACCATCTACTGTCATTATATTACCCTGGTCTACACTCTACTGTCATTATATCACCCTGGTCTACCATCTACTGTCGTCATTATATTACCCTGGTCTACCATCTACTGTCATTATATTACCCTGGTCTCTCCTTTTCATTATATTACTCCTGGTCTACCATCTACAGTCATTATCTCACCCTGGTCTACCATCTACTGTCATTATATTACCCTGGTCTGCCATCTACTGTCAT
Organism: Oncorhynchus tshawytscha; assembly: GCF_018296145.1. NCBI lineage: Eukaryota > Metazoa > Chordata > Actinopteri > Salmoniformes > Salmonidae > Oncorhynchus > Oncorhynchus tshawytscha. Next base: position 9,666 of record NW_024609107.1, read on the forward strand.
TATATTACCCTGGTGTACCCTCTACTGTCACTATATTACCCTGGTCTATCTACTGTCATTATATTACCCTGGTCTACCATCACTGTCATTATATTACCCCTGGTCTACCCTCTACTGTCATTATATTACCCTGGTCTCTAATGTCATTATATTACCCTGGTCTACCATCTACTGTCATTATATTGCCCTGGTCTACCCTCTACTGTCATTATGTTACCCTGGTCTACCATCTACTGTCATTATATTACCCTGGTCTAAACCTACTGTCATTATATTACCCCTGGTCTGCCATCTACTGTCATTATATTACTCCTGGTCTACCATCTACTGTCATTTATACCCCTGGTCGACCCTCTACTGTCATTATATTACCCTGGTCTACCCTCTACTGTCATTATATTACCCTACTCTCCCCTGGTCTCCCCGTCTACTGTCATTATATTACCCTGGTCTACTATCTATCAATATATTACCCTGGTCTACACTCTGCTGTCATTATATCACCTGGTCTACCATCTACTGTCATTATATTACCCTGGTCTACCATCTACTGTCATTATATTACCCTGGTCTACCCTCTACTGTCATTATATTACCCTGGTCTACCATCTACTGTCATTATATTACCCTGGTCTCTACTGTCATTATATTACCCTGGTCTACCATCTACTGTCATTATATTACCCTGGTCTCTCCTGTCATTATATTACCCTGGTCTACCATCTACAGTCATTATATCACCCTGGTCTTCCATCTACTGTCATTATATTACCCTGGTCTGCCATCTACTGTCATTATATTACCCTGGTCTACCCTCTACTGTCATTATATTAACCTGGTCTTACTGACATTATATTACCCCTGGTCTGCCGTCTACTGTGATTATATTACCCTGGTCTACCACCTACTGTCATTATATTACCCTGGTCTATATTACCCTGGTTTATATTATATGGTCTACCATCTGGTCATTATACTGGTCTACCATCTACTGTCATTATAATACCCTGTCTACCATCTACTGTCATTATATTACCCTGGTCTACCATCTACTGTCATTATATTACACTGTATCCCTCTACTGTCATTATATTACCCTGGTCTACCATCTACTGTCATTATATTACCTCTGGTCTCCCATCTACTGTCATTATATTACCCTGGTCTACACATCTACTGTCATTATATCACCCTGGTCTCCCACCTACTGTCATTATATTACCCTGGTCTACCATCTACTGTCATTATATTACCCTGGTCTACACTCTACTGACATTATATCACCCTGGTCTACCAACTACTGTTATTATATTACCCTGGTCTACACTCTACTGTCATTATATCACCCTGGTCTACCATCTACTGTCATTATATCACCCTGGTCTACCATCTACTGTCATTATATTACCCTGGTCTCTCCTGTCATTATATTACCCTGGTCTCTCCTGTCATTATATTACCCTGGTCTACCATCTACAGTCATTATATCACCCTGGTCTTCCATCTACTGTCATTATATTACCCTGGTCTACCTCTACTGTCATTATATTAACCTGGTCTCTACTGACATTATATTACCCCGTCTACCGTCTACTGTCATTATATTACCCTGGTCTACTCCTACTGTCATTATATTACCCTACTCTCCCTGGTCTCCCATCTACTGTCATTATATTACCTCTGGTCTACATTCTACTGTCATTATATTACCCTGGTCTACCATCTACTGTCATTATATCACCCTGGTCTACCATTCTGTCATTATATTACCCTGGTCTACCATCTACTGTCATTATATTACCCTGATCTCTCCTGTCATTATATTACCCTGGTCTACCATCTACTGTCATTATATTACCCTGGTCTACCATCTACTGTCATTATATTACCCTGGTCTACCATCTACTGTCATTATATTTCCCTGGTCTACCATCTACTGTCATTATATTACCCTGGTCTACCATCTAATGTCATTATATTCCTCGTCTACCATCTACTGTGATTATATTACCCTGGTCTACCACCTACTGTCATTATATTACCCTGGTCTATATTACCCTGGTTTATATTACCCTGGTCTACCATCTCCTGTCATTATATTACCCTGGTCTACCATCTACTGTCATTATATTACCCTGGTCTACCATCTACTGTCACTATATTACCCTGGTCTACCATCTACTGTCATTATATTTCCCTGGTGTACCATCTCCTGTCATTATATTACTCCTGGTCTACCATCTACTGTCATTATATTACCCTGGTCTACCATCTACTGTCATTATATTACCCTGGTCTACATCTACTGTCTACCCTGGTCTCTCCTGTCATTATATTACCCTGGTCTACCATCTACAGTCATTATATCATGGTCTTCCATCTACTGTCATTATATTACCCTGGTCTGCTTTCATCTACTGTCATTATATTACCCTGGTCTACCATCTACTGTCATTATATTAACCTGGTCTCTACTGACATTATATTACCCTGGTCCACCATCTACTGTGATTATATTACCCTGGTCTACCACCTACTGTCATTATATTACCCTGGTCTATATTACCCTGGTTTATATTACCCTGGTCTACCATCTCCTGTCATTATATTACTCCTGGTCTACCATCTACTGTCATTATATTACCCTGGTCTACCATCTACTGTCATTATATTACCCTGGTCTACCATCTACTGTCATTATATTACACTGGTACCCTCTACTGTCATTATATTACCCTGGTCTACCATCTACTGTCATTATATTACCTACTCTCCCTGGTCTCCCATCCTGTCATTATATTACCCTGGTCTACACTCTACTGTCATTATATCACCCTGGTCTACCATCTACTGTCATTATATTACCCTGGTCTACCATCTACTGTCATTATATTACCCCTGGTCTACACTCTACTGTCATTATATCACCCTGGTCTACCATCTACTGTCAATATATTACCCTGGTCTACACTCTACTGTCATTATATCACCCTGGTCTACCATCTACTGTCATTATATTACCCTGGTCTACCATCTACTGTCATTATATTACCTGGTCTCTCCTGTCATTATATTACCCTGGTCTACCATCTACAGTCATTATATCACCCTGGTCTTCCATCTACTGTCATTATATTACCCTGGTCTGCCATCTACTGTCATTATATTACCCTGGTACCCTCTACTGTCATTATATTAACCTGGTCTCTACTGTCATTATATTACCCTGGTCTCTACTGTCATTATATTACCCTGGTCTACCCTCTACTGTCATTATATTACCCTACTCTCCCTGGTCTCCCATCTACTGTCATTATATTACCCTGGTCTACATTCTACTGTCATTATATTACCCTGGTCTACACTCTACTGTCATTATATCACCCTGGTCTACCATCTACTGTCATTATATTACCCTGGTCTACCATCTACTGTCATTATATTACCCTGGTCTCTCCTGTCATTATATTACCCTGGTCTACCATCTACTGTCATTATATTACCCTGGTCTACCATCTACTGTCACTATATTACCCTGGTCTACCATCTACTGTCATTATATTTCCCTGGTCTACCATCTACTGTCATTATATTACCCTGGTCTACCATCTAATGTCATTATTATTTCCCTCGTCTACCATCTACTGTGATTATATTACCCTGGTCTACCACCTACTGTCATTATATTACCCTGGTCTATATTACCCTGGTTTATATTACCCTGGTCTACCATCTCCTGTCATTATATTACCCTGGTCTACCATCTACTGTCATTATATTACCCTGGTCTACCATCTACTGTCACTATATTACCCTGGTCTACCATCTACTGTCATTATATTTCCCTGGTCTACCATCTACTGTCATTATATTACCCTGGTCTACCATCTAATGTCATTATTATTTCCCTCGTCTACCATCTACTGTGATTATATTACCCTTGTCTACCACCTACTGTCATTATATTACCCTGGTCTATATTACCCTGGTTTATATTACCCTGGTCTACCATCTCCTGTCATTATATTACCCTGGTCTACCATCTACTGTCATTATAATACCCTGGTCTACCATCTACTGTCATTATATTACCCTGGTCTACCATCTACTGTCAATATATTACCCTGGTATCCCTCTACTGTCATTATATTACCCTGGTCTACCATCTACTGTCATTATATTACCCTACTCTCCCTGGTCTCCCATCTACTGTCATTATATTACCCTGGTCTATATTACCCTGGTTTGTATTACCCTGGTCTACCATCTCCTGTCATTATATCACCCTGGACTACCATCTACTGTCATTATATTACCCTGGTCTACCATCTACTGTCAATATATTACCCTGGTCTACACTCTACTGTCATTATATCACCCTGGTCTACCATCTACTGTCATTATATTAACCTGGTCTCTACTGTCATTATATTACCCTTGTCTACCGTCTACTGTCATTATATTACCCTGGTCTACCCTCTACTGTCATTATATTACCCTACTCTCCCCTGGTCTACCGTCTACTGTCATTATATTACCCTGGTCTACATTCTACTGTCATTATATTACCCTGGTCTACACTCTACTGTCATTATATCACCCTGGTCTACCATCTACTGTCATTATATTACCCTGGTCTACCATCTACTGTCATTATATTGCCCTACTCTCTCCTGTCATTATATTACCCTGGTCTACCATCTACAGTCATTATATCACCCTGGTCTACCATCTACTGTCATTATATTACCCTGGTCTGCCATCTACTGTCATTAGATTACCCTGGTCTACCCTCTATTGTCACTATATTACCCTGGTCTATCTACTGTCAATATATTGCCTGGTCTACCATCTACTGTCATTATATTACCCTGGTCTACCCCTCTACTGTCATTATATTACCCTGGTCTCTACTGTCATTACATTTCCCTGGTCTAACATCTACTTTCATTATATTACCCTGGTCTACCCTCTATTGTCATTATATTACCCTGGTCTCTACTGTCATTATATTACCCTGGTCTACCATCCACTGTAATTATACAACCCTGGACTACCATCTACTGTCATTATATTACCCTGTTCTACCATCTACTGTCATTATATTACCCTGGTCTACCATCTACTGTCATTATATTACCCTGGTCTACACTCTACTGTCATTATATCACCCTGGTCTACCATCTACTGTCATTATATTACCCTGGTCTACCATCTACTGTCATTATATTGCCCTGGTCTCTCCTTTCATTATATTACCCTGGTCTACCATCTACAGTCATTATCTCACCCTGGTCTACCATCTACTGTCATTATATTACCCTGGTCTGCCATCTACTGTCATTATATTACCCTGGTGTACCCTCTACTGTCACTATATTACCCTGGTCTATCTACTGTCATTATATTACCCTGGTCTACCATCTACTGTCATTATATTACCCTGGTCTACCCTCTACTGTCATTATATTACCCTGGTCTCTAATGTCATTATATTACCCTGGTCTACCATCTACTGTCATTATATTGCCCTGGTCTAAACTCTACTGTCATTATATTACCCTGGTCTGCCATCTACTGTCATTATATTACCCTGGTCTACCATCTACTGTCATTATAATTACCCTGGTCGATACCATCTACTGTCATTATATTACCCTGGTCTACCCTCTACTGTCATTATATTACCCTTCTCCCCTGGTCTCCCGTCTACTGTCATTATATTACCCTACTCTCCCCTGGTCTACCCGTCTACTGTCATTATATTACCCTGGTCTACCATCTACTGTCATTATATTACCCTGGTCTACACTCTGCTGTCATTATATCACCCTGGTCTACCATCTACTGTCATTATATTACCCTGGTCTACCATCTACTGTCATTATATTACCCTGGTCTACACTCTACTGTCATTATATCACCCTGGTCTACCATCTACTGTCATTATATTACCCTGGTCTACCATCTACTGTCATTATATTACCCTGGTCTCTACTGTCATTATATTACCCTGGTCTCTCCTGTCATTATATTACCCTGGTCTACCATCTACAGTCATTATATCACCCTGGTCTTCCATCTACTGTCATTATATTACCCTGGTCTGCCATCTACTGTCATTATATTACCCTGGTCTACCCTCTACTGTCATTATATTACCCTACTCTCCCCTGGTCTCCCATCTACTGTCATTATATTACCCTGGTCTACATTCTACTGTCATTATATTACCCTGGTCTACACTCTACTGTCATTATATCACCCTGGTCTACCATCTACTGTCATTATATTACCCTGGTCTACCATCTACTGTCATTATATTACCCTGGTCTCTCCTGTCATTATATTACCCTGGTCTACCATCTACTGTCATTATATTACCCTGGTCTACCATCTACTGTCACTATATTACCCTGGTCTACCATCTACTGTCATTATATTTCCTGGTCTACCATCTACTGTCATTATATTACCCTGGTCTACCATCTAATGTCATTATTATTTCCCTCGTCTACCATCGACTGTGATTATATTACCCTGGTCTACCACCTACTGTCATTATATTACCTGGTCTATATTACCCTGGTTTATATTACCCTGGTCTACCATCTCCTGTCATTATATTACCCTGGTCTACCATCCACTGTCATTATATTACCCTGGTCTACCATCTACTGTCATTATATTACCCTGGTCTACCATCTACTGTCACTATATTACCCTGGTCTACCATCTACTGTCATTATATTTCCCTGGTCTACCATCTACTGTCATTATATTACCCTGGTCTACCATCTAATGTCATTATTATTTCCTCGTCTACCATCGACTGTGATTATATTACCCTGGTCTACCACCTACTGTCATTATATTACCCTGGTCTATATTACCCTGGTTTATATTACCCTGGTCTACCATCTCCTGTCATTATATTACCCTGGTCTACAATCTACTGTCATTATATTACTCTGGTCTACCATCTACTGTCATTATATTTCCCTGGTCTACCATCTACTGTCATTATATTACCCTGGTCTACCATCTAATGTCATTATTATTTCCTCGTCTACCATCTACTGTGATTATATTACCCTTGTCTACCACCTACTGTCATTATATTACCCTGGTCTATATTACCCTGGTTTATATTACCCTGGTCTACCATCTCCTGTCATTATATTACCCTGGTCTACCATCTACTGTCATTTATAATACCCTGGTCTATCATCTACTGTCATTATATTACCCTGGTCTACCATCTACTGTCATTATATTACCCTGGTATCCCCTCTACTGTCATTATATTACCCTGGTCTACCATCTACTGTCATTATATTACCCTACTCTCCCCTGGTCTCCCATCTACTGTCATTATATTACCCTGGTCTATATTACCCTGGTTTGTATTACCCTGGTCTACCATCTCCTGTCATTATATCACCCTGGTCTACCATCTACTGTCATTATATTACCCTGGTCTACACTCTACTGTCATTATATCACCCTGGTCTACCAACTACTGTCATTATATTACCCTGGTCTACCATCTACTGTCATTATATTAACCTGGTCTCTACTGTCATTATATTACCCTGGTCTACCGTCTACTGTCATCATATTACCCTGGTCTACCCTCTACTGTCATTATATTACCCTACTCTCCCTGGTCTACCATCTACTGTCATTATATTACCTGGTCTACACTCTACTGTCATTATATCACCCTGGTCTACCATCTACTGTCATTATATTACCCTGGTCTACCATCTACTGTCATTATATTACCCTGGTCTCTCCTTTCATTATATTACCCTGGTCTACCATCTACAGTCATTATCTCACCCTGGTCTACCATCTACTGTCATTATATTACCCTGGTCTGCCATCTACTGTCATTATATTACCCTGGTGTACCCTCTACTGTCACTATATTACCCTGGTCTATCTACTGTCATTATATTACCCTGGTCTACCATCTACTGTCATTATATTACCCTGGTCTACCCTCTACTGTCATTATATTACCCTGGTCTCTAATGTCATTATATTACCCTGGTCTACCATCTACTGTCATTATATTGCCCTGGTCTACCCTCTACTGTCATTATGTTACCCTGGTCTACCATCTACTGTCATTATATTACCCTGGTCTAAACTCTACTGTCATTATATTACCCTGGTCTGCCATCTACTGTCATTATATTACCCTGGTCTACCATCTACTGTCATTATAATACCCTGGTTCCTCTACTGTCATTATATTACCCTGGTCTACCCTCTACTGTCATTATATTACCGTACTCTCCCCTGGTCTCCGTCTACTGTCATTATATTACCCTGGTCTACCATCTACTGTCATTATATTACCCTGGTCTACACTCTGCTGTCATTATATCACCCTGGTCTACCATCTACTGTCATTATATTACCCTGGTCTACCATCTACTGTCAATATATTACCCTGGTCTACACTCTACTGTCATTATATCACCCTGGTCTACCATCTACTGTCATTATATTACCCTGGTCTACCATCTACTGTCATTATATTACCCTGGTCTACCATCTACTGTCATTATATTACCCTGGTCTCTCCTGTCATTATATTACCCTGGTCTACCATTTACAGTCATTATATCACCTGGTCTTCCATCTACTGTCATTATATTACCCTGGTCTGCCATCTACTGTCATTATATTACCTTGGTCTACCCTCTACTGTCATTATATTAACCTGGTCTCTACTGACATTATATTACCCTGGTCTACCGTCTACTGTCATTATATTACCCTGGTCTACCCTCTACTGTCATTATATTACCCTAATCTCCCCTGGTCTCCCATCTACTGTCATTATATTACCCTGGTCTACATTCTACTGTCATTATATTACCCTGGTCTACACTCTACTGTCATTATATCACCCTGGTCTACCATCTACTGTCATTATATTACCCTGGTCTACCATCTACTGTCATTATATTACCCTGGTCTCTCCTGTCATTATATTACCCTGGTCTACCATCTACTGTCATTATATTACCCTGGTCTACCATCTACTGTCACTATATTACCCTGGTCTACCATCTACTGTCATTATATTTCCCTGGTCTACCATCTACTGTCATTATATTACCCTGGTCTACCATCTAATGTCATTATTATTCCCTGGTCTACCATCGACTGTGATTATATTACCCTGGTCTACCACCTACTGTCATTATATTACCTGGTCTATATTGCCTGGTTTATATTACCCTGGTCTACCATCTCCTGTCATTATATTACCCTGGTCTACCATCCACTGTCATTATATTACCCTGGTCTACCATCTACTGTCATTATATTACCTGGTCTACCATCTACTGTCACTATATTACCCTGGTCTACCATCTACTGTCATTATATTTCCCTGGTCTACCATCTACTGTCATTATATTACCCTGGTCTACCATCTAATGTCATTATTATTTCCCTCGTCTACCATCTGCTGTGATTATATTACCCTGGTCTACCACCTACTGTCATTATATTGCCTGGTCTATATTACCTGGTTTATATTACCCTGGTCTACCATCTCCTGTCATTATATTACCCTGGTCTACCATCCACTGTCATTATATTACCCTGGTCTACCATCTACTGTCATTATATTTCCCTGGTCTACCATCTACTGTCATTATATTACCCTGGTCTACCATCTAATGTCATTATTATTTCCTACGTCTACCATCTACTGTGATTATATTACCCTTGTCTACCACCTACTGTCATTATATTACCCTGGTCTATATTACCCTGGTTTATATTACCCTGGTCTACCATCTACCCTGTCATTATATTACCCTGGTCTACCATCTACTGTCATTATAATACCCTGGTCTACCATCTACTGTCATTATATTACCCTGGTCTACCATCTACTGTCATTATATTACCCTGGTATCCCCTCTACTGTCATTATATTACCCTGGTCTACCATCTACTGTCATTATATTACCCTACTCTCCCCTGGTCTCCCATCTACTGTCATTATATTACCCTGGTCTATATTACCCTGGTTTGTATTACCCTGGTCTACCATCTCCTGTCATTATATTACCCTGGTCTACCATCTACTGTCATTATAATACCCTGGTCTACCATCTACTGTCATTATATTACCCTGGTCTACACTCTACTGTCATTATATCACCCTGGTCTACCAACTACTGTCATTATATTACCCTGGTCTACCATCTACTGTCATTATATTAACCTGGTCTCTACTGTCATTATATTACCCTGGTCTACCGTCTACTGTCATCATATTACCCTGGTCTACCCTCTACTGTCATTATATTACCCTACTCTCCCTGGTCTACCATCTACTGTCATTATATTACCCTGGTCTACACTCTACTGTCATTATATCACCCTGGTCTACCATCTACTGTCATTATATTACCCTGGTCTACCATCTACTGTCATTATATTACCCTGGTCTCTCCTGTCATTATATTACCCTGGTCTACCATCTACAGTCATTATATCACCCTGGTCTACCATCTACTGTCATTATATTACCCTGGTCTGCCATCTACTGTCATTAGATTACCCTGGTCTACCCTCTACTGTCACTATATTACCCTGGTCTATCTACTGTCAATATATTACCCTGGTCTACCCTCTACTGTCATTATATTACCCTGGTCTCTACTGTCATTACATTTCCCTGGTCTACCATCTACTTTCATTATATTACCCTGGTCTACCCTCTACTGTCATTATATTACCCTGGTCTCTACTGTCATTATATTACCCTGGTCTACCATCCACTGTTATTGTATAACCCTGGACTACCATCTACTGTCATTATATTACCCTGGTCTACCATCTAATGTCATTATTATTTCCCTCGTCTACATCTACTGTGATTATATTACCCTTGTCTACCACCTACTGTCATTATATTACCCTGGTCTCTCCTTTCACTATATTACCCTGGTCTATCTACTGTCATTATATTACCCTGGTCTACCATCTACTGTCATTATATTACCCTGGTCTACCCTCTACTGTCATTATATTACCCTGGTCTCTACTGTCATTATATTACCCTGGTCTACCATCTACTGTCATTATATTGCCCTGGTCTACCTCTACTGTCATTATGTTACCCTGGTCTACCATCTACTGTCATTATATTACCCTGGTCTAAACTCTACTGTCATTATATTACCCTGGTCTGCCATCTACTGTCATTATATTACCCTGGTCTACCATCTACTGTCATTATAATGCCTGGTCTACCATCTACTGTCATTATATTACCCTGGTCTACCATCTAATGTCAATATATTACCCTGGTCTACCATCTACTGTCATTATATTACCCTGGTCTACCCTCTACTGTCATTATATTATTCTGGTCTACCATCTACTGTCATTATATTACCCTGGTCTACCATCTACTGTCATTATATTAGCCTTGTCTACCATCTACTGTCATTATATTACCCTGGTCTACCATCCCCTGTCATTATATTACCCTGGTGTACCATCTACTGTCATTATATTACCCTGGCCTGCCATCTACTGTCATTATATTACCCTGGTCTACCATCTACTGTCATTATATTACCCTGGTCTGCCATCTACTGTCATTATAATACCCTGGTCTACTATCTACTGTCATTATATTACCCTGGTCTACCATCTACTGTCATTATATTACCCTGATCTACCATCCCCTGTTATTATATTACCCTGGTCTAAACTCTACTGTCATTATATTACCCTGGTCTACCCTATACTGTCAATATATTACCCTTGTCTACCATCTACTGTCATTATATTACCCTGGTCTACCCTCTACTGTCATTATATTAGCCTGGTCTACCATCTACTGTCATTATATTACCCTGGTCTACCATCGGTCATTATATTAGCCTGGTCTACCATCTACTGTGATTATATTACCCTGGTCTACCATCCCTGTCAATATATTACCCTGGTCTACCATCTACTGTCATTATATTACCCTGGTCTCCCATCTACTGTCATTATATTACCCTGGTATACCATCCACTGTCAATATATTACCCTGGTCTACCATATTCTGTCATTATATTACCCTGGTCTGCCATCTACTGTCATTATATTACCCTGGTCTACCATCTACTGTCATTTTATTACCCTGGTCTGCCATCTACTGTCATTATATTACCCTGGTCTACCATCTACTGTCATTATATTACCCTGGTCTACCCTCTACTGTCATTATATTACCCTGGTCTACCATCCCCTGTCATTATATTACCCTGGTCTACCATCTACTGGCATTATATTACCCTGGTCTACCATCTACTGTCATTATAATACCCTGGTCTACTATCTACTGTCATTATATTACCCTGGTCTACCCTCTACTGTCATTATATTACCCTGGTCTCCTCTCTACTGTCATTATATTACCCTGGTCTACCATCTACTGTCATTATATTACCCTGGTCTACCCTCTACTGTCATTATATTAGCCTGGTCTACCATCTACTGTCATTATATTACCCTGGTCTACCATCTACTGTCATTATATTACCCTGGTCTGCCATCTACTGTCATTATAATACCCTGGTCTACCATCTACTGTCATTATATTACCTGTTATTATATTACCCTGGTCTAAACTCTACTGTCATTATATTACCCTGTTCTACCAACTACTGTCATTATATTACCCTGGTCTACCATCCCCTGTCATTACATTACCCTGGTCTAAACTCTACTGTCATTATATTACCCTGGTCTGCCATCTACTGTCATTATATTACCCTGGTCTACCATCTACTGTCATTATAATACCCTGGTCGACCCTCTACTGTCATTATATTACCCTGGTCTACCATCTACTGTCACTATATTACCCTGGTCTACCATCTACTGTCATTATATTTCCCTGGTCTACCATCTACTGTCATTATATTACCCTGGTCTACCATCTAATGTCATTATTATTTCCCTCGTCTACCATCTACTGTGATTATATTACCCTGGTCTACCATATACTGTCATTATATTACCCTTGTCTACCATCTACTGTCATTATATTACCCTGGTCTCTAATGTCATTAAATTACCCTGGTCTACGATCCACTGTCATTATATTACCCTGGTCTACCATCTACTGTCATTATATTACCCTGGTGTACCCTCTACTGTCACTATATTACCCTGGTCTATCTACTGTCATTATATTACCCTGGTCTACCATCTACTGTCATTATATTACCCTGGTCTACCATCTACTGTCATTATATTACCCTGGTCTACCATCTCCTGTCATTATATTACCCTGGTCTACCATCTACTGTCATTATAATACCCTGGTCTACCATCTACTGTCATTATATTACCCTGGTCTACCATCTACTGTCATTATATTACCCTGGTATCCCCTCTACTGTCATTATATTACCCTGGTCTACCATCTACTGTCATTATATTACCCTACTCTCCCCTGGTCTCCCATCTACTGTCATTATATTACCCTGGTCTATATTACCCTGGTTTATATTACCCTGGTCTACCATCTACTGTCATTATATTACCCTGGTCTACCATCTACTGTCATTATAATACCCTGGTCTACCATCTACTGTCATTATATTACCCTGGTCTACCCTCTACTGTCATTATATTACCCTACGCTCCCCTGGTCTCCCATCTACTGTCATTATATTACCCTGGTCTACCATCTACTGTCATTATATTACCCTGGTCTACACTCTACTGTCATTATATCACCCTGGTCTACCATCTACTGTCATTATATTACCCTGGTCTACCATCTACTGTCAATATATTACCCTGGTCTACACTCTACTGTCATTTATATCACCCTGGTCTACCATCTACTGTCATTATATTACCCTGGTCTACCATCTACTGTCATTATATTAACCTGGTCTCTACTGTCATTATATTTCCCTGGTCTACCATCTACTGTCATTATATTACCCTGGTCTACCTCTACTGTCATTATATTACCCTACTCTCCCTGGTCTCCCGTCTACTGTCATTATATTACCCTGGTCTACATTCTACTGTCATTATATTACCCTGGTCTACACTCTACTGTCATTATATCACCCTGGTCTACCATCTACTGTCATTATATTACCCTGGTCTACCATCTACTGTCATTATATTACCCTGGTCTTCCATCTACTGTCATTATATTACCCTGGTCTACCATCTACTGTCATTATATTACCCTGGTCTACCATCTACTGTCATTATATTACCCTGGTCTGCCATCTACTGTCATTATACTACCCTGGTCTACCTCTACTGTCATTATATTACCCTGGTCTATCTACTGTCAATATATTACCCTGGTCTACCATCTACTGTCAATATATTACCCTGGTCTACCATCTACTGTCATTATATCACCCTACTCTCCCCTGGTCTCCCGTCTACTGTCATTATATTACCCTGGTCTACCATCTACTGTCATTATATTAACCTGGTCTACCATCTACTGTCATTATATTACCCTGGTCTACCACCGTCTACTGTCATTATATTACCCTGGTCTACCCTCTACTGTCATTATATTACCCTACTCTCCCTGGTCTCCCATCTACTGTCATTATATTACCCTGGTCTACCATTCTACTGTCATTATATTACCCTGGTCTACCACTCTACTGTCATTATATCACCCTGGTCTACCATCTACTGTCATTATATTACCCTGGTCTACCATCTACTGTCATTATATTACCCTGGTCTCTCCTGTCATTATATTACCCTGGTCTACCATCTACAGTCATTATATCACCCTGGTCTACCATCTACTGTCATTATATTACCCTGGTCTACCATCTACTGTCATTATACTACCCTGGTCTACCCTCTACTGTCACTATATTACCCTGGTCTATCTACTGTCATTATATTACCCTGGTCTACCATCTACTGTCATTATATTACCCTGGTCTACCCTCTACTGTCATTATATTACCCTGGTCTCTACTGTCATTATATTTCCCTGGTCTACCATCTACTGTCATTATATTACCCTGGTCTACCCTCTACTGTCATTATATTACCCTGGTCTCTACTGTCATTATATTACCCTGGTCTACCATCCACTGTCATTGTATTACCCTCTACTGTCATTATATTACCCTGGCCTACCCTCTACTGTCATTATATTACCCTGGTCTACCATCTACTGTCATTATATTACCCTGGTCTACCATCTACTCTCATTATATTACCCTGGTATTACCCTGGTCTCCCGTCTACTGTCATTATATTACCCTGGTCTACCATCTACTGTCATTATATTACCCTGGTCTACACTCTACTGTCATTATATCACCCTGGTCTACCATCTACTGTCATTATATTACCCTGGTCTACCATCTACTGTCATTATATTACCCTGGTCTCTCCTTTCATTATATTACCCTGGTCTACCATCTACAGTCATTATCTCACCCTGGTCTACCATCTACTGTCATTATATTACCCTGGTCTGCCATCTACAGTCATTATATTACCCTGGTGTACCCTCTACTGTCACTATATTACCCTGGTCTATCTACTGTCATTATATTACCCTGGTCTACCATCTACTGTCATTATATTACCCTGGTCTACCCTCTACTGTCATTATATTACCCTGGTCTCTACTGTCATTATATTACCCTGGTCTACCATCTACTGTCATTATATTGCCCTGGTCTACCCTCTACTGTCATTATGTTACCCTGGTCTACCATCTACTGTCATTATATTACCCTGGTCTAAACTCTACTGTCATTATATTACCCTGGTCTGCCATCTACTGTCATTATATTACCCTGGTCTACCATCTACTGTCATTATAATACCCTGGTCGACCATCTACTGTCATTATATTACCCTGGTCTACCATCTACTGTCATTATATTACCCTGGTCTACCATCTACTGTCATTATATTACCCTGGTCTACCATCTACTGTCATTATATTACCCTGGTCTACCATCTACTGTCATTATATTACCCTGATCTACCATCCCCTGTTATTATATTACCCTGGTCTAAACTCTACTGTCATTATATTACCCTGGTCTACCCTATACTGTCATTATATTACCCTGGTCTACCATCTACTGTCATTATATTACCCTGGTCTACCCTCTACTGTCATTATATTAGCCTGGTCTACCATCTACTGTCATTATATTACCCTGGTCTACCATCTACTGTCATTATATTACCCTGGTCTATCTACTGTCATTATATTACCCTGGTCTACCATCTACTGTCATTATATTACCCTGGTCTACCATCTACTGTCATTATATTACCCTGGTCTCTAATGTCATTAAATTACCCTGGTCTACCATCCCGGTCATTATATTAGCCTGGTCTACCATCTACTGTGATTATATTACCCTGGTCTACCATCCCTGGTCATTATATTACCCTGGTCTACCATCTACTGTCATTATATTACCCTGGTCTCCTCTACTGTCATTATATTACCCTGGTATACCATCCACTGTCAATATATTACCCTGGTCTACCATCTACTGTCATTATATTACCCTGGTCTGCCATCTACTGTCATTATATTACCCTGGTCTACCATCCCCTGTCATTATATTACCCTGGTCTACCATCTACTGTCATTATATTACCCTGGCCTGCCATCTACTGTCAATATATTACCCTGGTCTACCATCTACTGTCATTATATTACCCTGGTCTGCCATCTACTGTCATTATATTACCCTGGTATACCATCCACTGTCAATATATTACCCTGGTCTACCATATTCTGTCATTATATCACCCTGGTCTACCATCTACTGTCATTATATTACCCTGGTCTCTCCTGTCATTATATTACCCTGGTCTACCATCTACTGTCATTATATTACCCTGGTCTACCATCCCCTGTTATTATATTACCCTGGTCTAAACTCTACTGTCATTATATTACCCTGTTCTACCAACTACTGTCATTATATTACCCTGGTCTACCATCCCTGTCATTACATTACCCTGGTCTAAACTCTACTGTCATTATATTACCCTGGTCTGCCATCTACTGTCATTATATTACCCTGGTCTACCATCTACTGTCATTATAATACCCTGGTCGACCATCTACTGTCATTATATTACCCTGGTCTACCATCTAATGTCATTATTATTTCCCTCGTCTACCATCTACTGTGATTATATTACCCTGGTCTACCATATACTGTCATTATATTACCCTTGTCTACCATCTACTGTCATTATATTACCCTGGTCTCTAATGTCATTAAATTACCCTGGTCTACGATCCACTGTCATTATATTACCCTGGTCTAATATCTACTGTCATTATATTACCCTAGTGTACCCTCTACTGTCACTATATTACCCTGGTCTATCTACTGTCATTATATTACCCTGGTCTACCATCTACTGTCATTATATTACCCTGGTCTACCATCTACTGTCATTATATTACCCTGGTCTACCATCTACTGTCATTATATTTCCCTGGTCTGCCATCTACTGTCATTATAATACCCTGGTCTACTATCTACTGTCATTATATTACCCTGGTCTACCATCTACTGTCATTATATTACCCTGGTCTCTAATGTCATTAAATTACCCTGGTCTACCATCCCCTGTCATTATATTAGCCTGGTCTACCATCTACTGTGATTATATTACCCTGGTCTACCATCCCTGTCATTATATTACCCTGGTCTACCATCTACTGTCATTATATTACCCTGGTCTCCCTCTACTGTCATTATATTACCCTGGTATACCATCCACTGTCAATATATTACCCTGGTCTACCATCTACTGTCATTATATTACCCTGGTCTGCCATCTACTGTCATTATATTACCCTGGTCTACCATCCCCTGTCATTATATTACCCTGGTCTACCATCTACTGTCATTATATTACCCTGGCCTGCCATCTACTGTCAATATATTACCCTGGTCTACCATCTACTGTCATTATATTACCCTGGTCTGCCATCTACTGTCATTATATTACCCTGGTATACCATCCACTGTCAATATATTACCCTGGTCTACCATATTCTGTCATTATATCACCCTGGTCTACCATCTACTGTCATTATATTACCCTGGTCTACCATCTACTGTCATTATATTACCCTGGTCTACCATCTACTGTCATTATATTACCCTGGTCTACCATCCCCTGTTATTATATTACCCTGGTCTAAACTCTACTGTCATTATATTACCCTGTTCTACCAACTACTGTCATTATATTACCCTGGTCTACCATCCCTGTCATTACATTACCCTGGTCTAAACTCTACTGTCATTATATTACCCTGGTCTGCCATCTACTGTCATTATATTACCCTGGTCTACCATCTACTGTCATTATAATACCCTGGTCGACCCTCTACTGTCATTATATTACCCTGGTCTACCATCTAATGTCATTATTATTTCCTCGTCTACCATCTACTGTGATTATATTACCCTGGTCTACCATATACTGTCATTATATTACCCTTGTCTACCATCTACTGTCATTATATTACCCTGGTCTCTAATGTCATTAAATTACCCTGGTCTACGATCCACTGTCATTATATTACCCTGGTCTAATATCTACTGTCATTATATTACCCTAGTGTACCCTCTACTGTCACTATATTACCCTGGTCTATCTACTGTCATTATATTACCCTGGTCTACCATCTACTGTCATTATATTACCCTGGTCTACCATCTACTGTCATTATATTACCCTGGTCTACCATCTACTGTCATTATATTTCCCTGGTCTACCATCTACTGTCATTATATTACCCTGGTCTACCATCTACTGTCATTATATTACCCTGGTCTACCATCTACTGTCATTATATTACCCTGGTCTACCATCTACTGTCATTATAATACCCTGGTCTACCATCTACTGTCATTATATTACCCTACTCTGCCCTGGTGTCCCTTCTACTGTCATTATATTACCCTGGTCTATATTACCCTGGTTTATATTACCCTGGTCTATCATCTCCTGCATTATATTACCCTGGTCTACCATCTACTGTCATTATAATACCCTGGTCTACCATCTACTGTCATTATATTACCCTGGTCTACCCTCTACTGTCATTATATTACCCTACTCTCCCCTGGTCTCCCATCTACTGTCATTATATTACCCTGGTCTACCATCTGCTGTCATTATATTACCCTGGTCTACACTCTACTGTCATTATATCACCCTGGACTACCATCTACTGTCATTATATTACCCTGGTCTACCATCTACTGTCAATATATTACCCTGGTCTACACTCTACTGTCATTATATCACCCTGGTCTACCAACTACTGTCATTATATTACCCTGGTCTACCATCTACTGTCATTATATTAACCTGGTCTCTACTGTCATTATATTACCCTGGTCTACCGTCTACTGTTATTATATTACCCTGGTCTACCCTCTACTGTCATTATATTACCCTTATCTCCCCTGGTCTCCCGTCTACTGTCATTATATTACCCTGGTCTACACTCTACTGTCATTATATCACCCTGGTCTACCATCTACTGTCATTATATTACCCTGGTCTACCATCTACTGTCATTATATTACCCTGGTCTCTCCTGTCATTATATTACCCTGGTCTACCATCTACAGTCATTATATCACCCTGGTCTACCATCTACTGTCATTATATTACCCTGGTCTGCCATCTACTGTCATTATACTACCCTGGTCTACCCTCTACTGTCACTATATTACCCTGGTCTATCTACTGTCAATATATTACCCTGGTCTACCATCTACTGTCATTATATTACCCTGGTCTACCCTCTACTGTCATTATATTACCCTGGTCTCTACTGTCATTATATTTCCCTGGTCTACCATCTACTGTCATTATATTACCCTGGTCTACCCTCTACTGTCATTATATTACCCTGGTCTCTACTGTCATTATATTACCCTGGTCTACCATCCACTGTCATTGTATAACCCTGACTACCATCTACTGTCATTATATTACCCTGTTCTACCATCTACTGTCATTATATTACCCTGGTCTGCCATCTACTGTCATTATATTACCCTGGTCTACCATCTACTGTCATTATATTACCCTGGTCTACGCTCTACTGTCATTATATTACCCTGGTCTACCATCTACTGTCATTATATTGCCCTGGTCTACCCTCTACTGTCATTATGTTACCCTGGTCTACCATCTACTGTCATTATATTACCCTGGTCTAAACTCTACTGTCATTATATTACCCTGGTCTGCCATCTACTGTCATTATATTACCCTGGTCTACCATCTACTGTCATTATAATACCCTGGTCGACCCTCTACTGTCATTATATTACCCTGGTCTACCATCTACTGTCACTATATTACCCTGGTCTACCATCTACTGTCATTATATTACCCTGGTCTACCATCTAATGTCATTATATTACCCTGGTCTACCATCTACTGTCATTATATTACCCTGGTCTACCTTCTACTGTCATTATATTATTCTGGTCTACCATCTACTGTCATTATATTACCCTGGTCTACCATCTACTGTCATTATATTACCCTGGCCTGCCATCTACTGTCATTATATTACCCTGGTCTACCATCTACTGTCATTATATTACCCTGGTCTGCCATCTACTGTCATTATAATACCCTGGTCTACTATCTACTGTCATTATATTACCCTGGTCTACCATCTACTGTCATTATATTACCCTGGTCTCTAATGTCATTAAATTACCCTGGTCTACCATCCACTGTCATTATATTACCCTGGTCTACCATCTACTGTCATTATATTACCCTGATCTACCATCCCCTGTTATTATATTACCCTGGTCTAAACTCTACTGTCATTATATTACCCTGGTCTACCCTATACTGTCATTATATTACCCTGGTCTACCATCTACTGTCATTATATTACCCTGGTCTACCCTCTACTCTCATTATATTAGCCTGGTCTACCATCTACTGTCATTATATTACCCTGGTCTACCATCTACTGTCATTATATTACCCTGGTCTATCTACTGTCATTATAATACCCTGGTCTACTATCTACTGTCATTATATTACCCTGGTCTACCATCTACTGTCATTATATTACCCTGGTCTCTAATGTCATTAAATTACCCTGGTCTACCATCCCCGGTCATTATATTAGCCTGGTCTACCATCTACTGTGATTATATTACCCTGGTCTACCATCCCCGGTCATTATATTACCCTGGTCTACCATCTACTGTCATTATATTACCCTGGTCTCCTCTACTGTCATTATATTACCCTGGTCTACCGTCTACTGTCATTATATTACCCTGGTCTACCATCTACTGTCATTATAATACCCTGGTCGACCCTCTACTGTCATTATATTACCCTGGTCTACCATCTACTGTCACTATATTACCCTGGTCTAACATCTACTGTCATTATATTTCCCTGGTCTACCATCTAATGTCATTATTATTTCCCTCGTCTACCATCTACTGTGATTATATTACCCTGGTCTACCATATACTGTCATTATATTACCCTGGTCTCTAATGTCATTAAATTACCCTGGTCTACGATCCACTGTCATTATATTACCCTGGTCTACCATCTACTGTCATTATATTAACCTGGTGTACCCTCTACTGTCACTATATTACCCTGGTCTATCTACTGTCATTATATTACCCTGGTCTACCATCTACTGTCATTATATTACCCTGGTCTACCCTCTACTGTCATTATATTACCCTGGTCTCTACTGTCAATATATTACCCTGGTCTACCATCTACTGTCATTATATTGCCCTGGTCTACCCTCTACTGTCATTATGTTACCCTGGTCTAAACTCTACTGTCATTATATTACCCTGGTCTGCCATCTACTGTCATTATATTACCCTGGTCTACCATCTACTGTCATTATAATACCCAGGTCGACCCTCTACTGTCATTATATTACCCTGGTCTACCATCTACTGTCACTATATTACCCTGGTCTACCATCTAATGTCATTATATTACCCTGGTCTACCATCTACTGTCATTATATTACCCTGGTCTACCCTCTACTGTCATTATATTATTCTGGTCTACCATCTACTGTCATTATATTACCCTGGTCTACCCTCTACTGTCATTATATTAGCCTGGTCTACCATCTACTGTCATTATATTACCCTGGTCTACCATCCCCTGTCATTATATTACCCTGGTCTACCATCTACTGTCATTATATTACCCTGGCCTGCCATCTACTGTCATTATATTACCCTGGTCTACCATCTACTGTCATTATATTACCCTGATCTGCCATCTACTGTCATTATAATACCCTGGTCTACTATCTACTGTCATTATATTACCCTGGTCTACCCTCTACTGTCATTATATTACCCTGGTCTCCCCTCTACTGTCATTATATTACCCTGGTCTACCATCTACTGTCATTATATTACCCTGGTCTACCCTCTACTGTCATTATATTAGCCTGGTCTACCATCTACTGTCATTATATTACCCTGGTCTACCATCCCCGGTCATTATATTACCCTGGTCTACCATCTACTGTCATTATATTACCCTGGTCTACCATCTACTGTCATTATATTACCCTGGTCTGCCATCTACTGTCATTATAATACCCTGGTCTACTATCTACTGTCATTATATTACCCTGGTCTACCCTCTACTGTCATTATATTACCCTGGTCTCCCCTCTACTGTCATTATATTACCCTGGTCTACCATCTACTGTCATTATATTACCCTGGTCTACCTCTACTGTCATTATATTAGCCTGGTCTACCATCTACTGTCATTATATTACCCTGGTCTACCATCCGGTCATTATATTACCCTGGTCTACCATCTACTGTCATTATATTACCCTGGTCTCCCCTCTACTGTCATTATATTACCCTGGTATACCATCCACTGTCAATATATTACCCTGGTCTACCATATTCTGTCATTATATTACCCTGGTCTGCCATCTACTGTCATTATATTACCCTGGTCTACCATCCCCTGTCATTATATTACCCTGGTCTACCATCTACTGTCATTATATTACCCTGGCCTGCCATCTACTGTCATTATATTACCCTGGTCTACCATCTACTGTCATTATATTACCCTGGTCTGCCATCTACTGTCATTATATTACCCTGGTCTACCATCTACTGTCATTATATTACCCTGGTCTACCATCTACTGTCATTATATTACCCTGGTCTACCATCCCCTGTCATTATATTACCCTGGTCTACCATCTACTGTCATTATATTACCCTGGTCTACCATCTACTGTCATTATATTACCCTGGTCTACCATCCCCTGTTATTATATTACCCTGGTCTAAACTCTACTGTCATTATATTACCCTGTTCTACCAACTACTGTCATTATATTACCCTGGTCTACCATCCCCTGTCATTAGATTACCCTGGTCTAAACTCTACTGTCATTATATTACCCTGGTCTGCCATCTACTGTCATTATATTACCCTGGTCTACCATCTACTGTCATTATAATACCCTGGTCGACCCTCTACTGTCATTATATTACCCTGGTCTACCATCTACTGTCACTATATTACCCTGGTCTACCATCTACTGTCATTATATTACCCTGGTCTGCCATCTACTGTCATTATAATACCCTGGTCTACTATCTACTGTCATTATATTACCCTGGTCTACCCTCTACTGTCATTATATTACCCTGGTCTACCCTCTACTGTCATTATATTACCCTGGTCTACCATCTACTGTCATTATATTACCCTGGTCTACCCTCTACTGTCATTATATTAGCCTGGTCTACCATCTACTGTCATTATATTACCCTGGTCTACCATCCCCGGTCATTATATTACCCTGGTCTACCATCTACTGTCATTATATTACCCTGGTCTCCCCTCTACTGTCATTATATTACCCTGGTATACCATCCACTGTCAATATATTACCCTGGTCTACCATATTCTGTCATTATATTACCCTGGTCTGCCATCTACTGTCATTATATTACCCTGGTCTACCATCCCCTGTCATTATATTACCCTGGTCTACCATCTACTGTCATTATATTACCCTGGCCTGCCATCTACTGTCATTATATTACCCTGGTCTACCATCTACTGTCATTATATTACCCTGGTCTGCCATCTACTGTCATTATATTACCCTGGTCTACCATCTACTGTCATTATATTACCCTGGTCTACCATCTACTGTCATTATATTACCCTGGTCTACCATCCCCTGTCATTATATTACCCTGGTCTACCATCTACTGTCATTATATTACCCTGGTCTACCATCTACTGTCATTATATTACCCTGGTCTACCATCCCCTGTTATTATATTACCCTGGTCTAAAACTCTACTGTCATTATATTACCCTGTTCTACCAACTACTGTCATTATATTACCCTGGTCTACCATACCCTGTCATTAGATTACCCTGGTCTAAACTCTACTGTCATTATATTACCCTGGTCTGCCATCTACTGTCATTATATTACCCTGGTCTACCATCTACTGTCATTATAATACCCTGGTTGACCCTCTACTGTCATTATATTACCCTGGTCTACCATCTACTGTCACTATATTACCCTGGTCTAACATCTACTGTCATTATATTTCCCGGGTCTACCATCTACTGTCATTATATTACCCTGGTCTACCATCTAATGTCATTATTATTTCCCTCGTCTACCATCTACTGTGATTATATTACCCTGGTCTACCATATACTGTCATTATATTACCCTGGTCTCTAATGTCATTAAATTACCCTGGTCTACGATCCACTGTCATTATATTACCCTGGTCTACCATCTACTGTCATTATATTACCCTGGTCTACCCTCTACTGTCATTATATTATTCTGGTCTACCATCTTCTGTCATTATATTACCCTGGTCTACCCTCTACTGTCATTATATTAGCCTGGTCTACCATCTACTGTCATTATATTACCCTGGTCTACCATCCCCTGTCATTATATTACCCTGGTCTACCATCTACTGTCATTATATTACCCTGGCCTGCCATCTACTGTCATTATATTACCCTGGTCTACCATCTACTGTCATTATATTACCCTGGTCTGCCATCTACTGTCATTATAATACCCTGGTCTACTATCTACTGTCATTATATTACCCTGGTCTCCCCTCTACTGTCATTATATTACCCTGGTCTACCATCTACTGTCATTATATTACCCTGGTCTACCCTCTACTGTCATTATATTATCCTGGTCTACCATCTACTGTCATTATATTACCCTGGTCTACCATCCCCTGTCATTATATTACCCTGGTCTACCGTCTACTGTCATTATATTACCCTGGTCTACCATCTACTGTCATTATATTACCCTGGTCTACCATCTACTGTCATTATATTACCCTGGTCTCTAATGTCATTAAATTACCCTGGTCTACCATCCACTGTCATTATATTACCCTGGTCTACCATCTACTGTCATTATATTACCCTGATCTACCTTCCCCTGTTATTATATTACCCTGGTCTAAACTCTACTGTCATTATATTAGCCTGGTCTACCATCTACTGTCATTATATTACCCTGGTCTACCATCCCCGGTCATTATATTAGCCTGGTCTACCATCTACTGTGATTATATTACCCTGGTCTACCATCCCCGGTCATTATATTACCCTGGTCTACCATCTACTGTCATTATATTACCCTGGTCTCCCCTCTACTGTCATTATATTACCCTGGTCTACCATCTACTGTCATTATATTACCCTGGTATACCATCCACTGTCATTATATTACCCTGGTCTACCATATTCTGTCATTATATTACCCTGGTCTACCATCTACTGTCATTATATTACCCTGGCCTGCCATCTACTGTCATTATATTACCCTGGTCTACCATCTACTGTCATTATATTACCCTGGTCTGCCATCTACTGTCATTATAATACCCTGGTCTACTATCTACTGTCATTATATTACCCTGGTCTACCCTCTACTGTCATTATATTACCCTGGTCTACCATCTACTGTCATTATATTACCCTGGTCTACCATCTACTGTCATTATATTACCCTGGTCTACCATCTACTGTCATTATATTACCCTGGTCTACCATCCCCTGTCATTATATTACCCTGGTCTACCGTCTACTGTCATTATATTACCCTGGTCTACCCTCTACTGTCATTATATTACCCTGGTCTACCATCTACTGTCATTATATTACCCTGGTCTCTAATGTCATTAAATTAACCTGGTCTACCATCCACTGTCATTATATTACCCTGGTCTACCATCTACTGTCATTATATTACCCTGGTCTACCATCTACTGTCATTATATTACCCTGGTCTACCCTCTACTGTCATTATATTACCCTGGTCTACCATCTACTGTCATTATATTACCCTGGTCTCTAATGTCATTAAATTAACCTGGTCTACCATCCACTGTCAATATATTACCCTGGTCTACCATCTACTGTCATTATATTACCCTGGTCTACCATCCCCTGTTATTATATTACCCTGGTCTAAACTCTACTGTCATTATATTACCTGGTCTGCCATCTACTGTCATTATATTACCCTGGTCTACCATCTACTGTCATTTTAATACCCTGGTCGACCCTCTACTGTCACTATATTACCCTGGTCTACCATCTACTGTCATTATATTTCCCTGGTCTACCATCTACTGTCATTATATTACCCTGGTCTACCATCTAATGTCATTATTATTTCCCTCGTCTACCATCTACTGTGATTATATTACCCTGGTCTACCATATACTGTCATTATATTACCCTGGTCTACCATCTACTGTCAATATATTACCCTGATCTACCATCCCCTGTTATTATATTACCTTGGTCTAAACTCTACTGTCATTATATTACCCTATTCTACCATCTACTGTCATTATATTACCCTGGTCTACCATCCCCTGTCATTACATTACCCTGGTCTAAACTCTACTGTCATTATATTACCCTGGTCTGCCATCTACTGTCATTATATTACCCTGGTCTACCATCTACTGTCATTATATTACCCTGATCTACCATCCCCTGTTATTATATTACCCTGGTCTAAACTCTACTGTCATTATATTACCCTGTTCTACCATCTACTGTCATTATATTACCCTGGTCTACCATCCCCTGTAATTACATTTCCCTGGTCTAAACTCTACTGTCATTATATTACCCTGGTCTGCCATCTACTGTCATTATATTACCCTGGTCTACCATCTACTGTCATTATATTACCCTGGTCTACCATCTACTGTCATTATATTACCCTGGTCTACCATCTAATGGCATTATTATTTCCCTCGTCTACCATCACCTGTGATTATATTACCCTGGTATGCCATCTACTGTCATTATATTACTCTGGTCTACCATCTACTGTCATTATATTACCCTGGTCTACCATCTACTGTCATTATAATACCCTGGTCGACCCTCTACTGTCATTATATTACCCTGGTCTAGCATCTACTGTCACTATATTACCCTGGTCTACCATCTACTGTCATTATATTTCCCTGGTCTACCATCTACTGTGATTATATTACCCTGGTCTACCATCTACTGTCATTATATTACCCTGGTCTACCATCTACTGTCATTATATTACCCTGGTCTACCCTCTACTGTCTTTATATTACCCTGGTCTCTACTTTCATTATATTACCCTGGTCTACCATCCACTGTCATTATCTTACCCTGGTCTACCATCTACTGTCATTATATTACCCTGGTCTACCATCTACTGTCATTATATTACCCTGGTCTACCATCTACTGTCATTATATTACCCTGGTCTACCCACTACTGTAATTAGTTTACCCTGGTCTATCTACTGTCATTATATTACCCTGGTCTACCATCTACTGTCATTATATTACCCTGGTCTACCCTCTACTGTCATTATATTACCCTGGTCTCTACTGTCATTATATTACCCTGGTCTACCATCCACTGTCATTATATAACCCTGGACTACCATCTACTGTCATTATATTACCCTGTTCTACCATCTACTGTCATTATATTACCCTGGTCTACCATCTACTGTAATTATATTACCCTGGTCTACCCCCTACTGTCATTATATTACTCTACTCTCCCCTGGTCTCCCGTCTACTGTCATTATATTACCCTGGTCTACCATCTACTGTCATTATATTACCCTGGTCTACACTCTACTGTCATTATATCACCCTGGTCTACCATCTACTGTCATTATATTACCCTGGTCTACCATCTACTGTCATTATATTACCCTGGTCTACCCTTTACTGTCACTATATTACCCTGGTCTATCTACTGTCATTATATTACCCTGGTCTAAACTCTACTGTCATTATATTACCCTGGTCTGCCATCTACTGTCATTATATTACCCTGGTCTACCATCTACTGTCAATATATTATCCTGATCTACCATCCCCTGACAATATATTACCCTGGTCTAAACTCTACTGTCATTATATTACCCTGGTCTACCATCTACTGTCATTATATTATCCTGATCTACCATCCCCTGTAATTACATTTCCCTGGTCTAAACTCTACTGTCATTATATTACCCTGGTCTGCCATCTACTGTCATTATATTACCCTGGTCTACCATCTACTGTCATTATAATACCCTGGTCGACCCTCTACTGTCATTATATTACCCTGGTCTACCATCTACTGTCACTATATTACCCTGGTCTACCAGCTACTGTCATTATATTTCCCTGGTCTACCATCTACTGTCATTATATTACCCTGGTCTACCATCTAATGGCATTATTATTTCCTCGTCTACCATCACCTGTGATTATATTACCCTGGTCTGCCATCTACTGTCATTATATTACCCTGGTCTACCATCTACTGTCATTATATTACCCTGGTCTACCATCTACTGTCATTATAATACCCTGGTCGACCCTCTACTGTCATTATATTACCCTGGTCTACCATCTACTGTCACTATATTACCCTGGTCTACCATCTACTGTCATTATATTTCCCTGGTCTACCATCTACTGTCATTATATTACCCTGGTCTACCATCTAATGTCATTATTATTTCCCTCGTCTACCATCTACTGTGATTATATTACCCTGGTCTACCATATACTGTCATTATATTACCCTGGTCTACCATCTACTGTCAATATATTACCCTGATCTACCATCCCCTGTTATTATATTACCTTGGTCTAAACTCTACTGTCATTATATTACCCTATTCTACCATCTACTGTCATTATATTACCCTGGTCTACCATCCCCTGTCATTACATTACCCTGGTCTAAACTCTACTGTCATTATATTACCCTGGTCTGCCATCTACTGTCATTATATTACCCTGGTCTACCATCTACTGTCATTATATTACCCTGATCTACCATCCCCTGTTATTATATTACCCTGGTCTAAACTCTACTGTCATTATATTACCCTGTTCTACCATCTACTGTCATTATATTACCCTGGTCTACCATCCCCTGTAATTACATTTCCCTGGTCTAAACTCTACTGTCATTATATTACCCTGGTCTGCCATCTACTGTCATTATATTACCCTGGTCTACCATCTACTGTCATTATATTACCCTGGTCTACCATCTACTGTCATTATATTACCCTGGTCTACCATCTAATGGCATTATTATTTCCCTCGTCTACCATCACCTGTGATTATATTACCCTGGTATGCCATCTACTGTCATTATATTACTCTGGTCTACCATCTACTGTCATTATATTACCCTGGTCTACCATCTACTGTCATTATAATACCCTGGTCGACCCTCTACTGTCATTATATTACCCTGGTCTAGCATCTACTGTCACTATATTACCCTGGTCTACCATCTACTGTCATTATATTTCCCTGGTCTACCATCTACTGTGATTATATTACCCTGGTCTACCATCTACTGTCATTATATTACCCTGGTCTACCATCTACTGTCATTATATTACCCTGGTCTACCCTCTACTGTCTTTATATTACCCTGGTCTCTACTTTCATTATATTACCCTGGTCTACCATCCACTGTCATTATCTTACCCTGGTCTACCATCTACTGTCATTATATTACCCTGGTCTACCATCTACTGTCATTATATTACCCTGGTCTACCATCTACTGTCATTATATTACCCTGGTCTACCCACTACTGTAATTAGTTTACCCTGGTCTACCGTCTACTGTCATTATATTACCCTGGTCTACCCTCTACTGTCATTATATTACCCTGGTCTACCATCTACTGTCATTATATTACCCTGGTCTCTAATGTCATTAAATTAACCTGGTCTACCATCCACTGTCATTATATTACCCTGTTCTACCAACTACTGTCATTATATTACCCTGGTCTACCATCCCCTGTCATTACATTACCCTGGTCTAAACTCTACTGTCATTATATTACCCTGGTCTGCCATCTACTGTCATTATATTACCCTGGTCTACCATCTACTGTCATTTTAATACCCTGGTCGACCCTCTACTGTCACTATATTACCCTGGTCTACCATCTACTGTCATTATATTTCCCTGGTCTACCATCTACTGTCATTATATTACCCTGGTCTACCATCTAATGTCATTATTATTTCCCTCGTCTACCATCTACTGTGATTATATTACCCTGGTCTACCATATACTGTCATTATATTACCCTGGTCTACCATCTACTGTCAATATATTACCCTGATCTACCATCCCCTGTTATTATATTACCTTGGTCTAAACTCTACTGTCATTATATTACCCTGGTCTACCATCCCCTGTCATTACATTACCCTGGTCTAAACTCTACTGTCATTATATTACCCTGGTCTGCCATCTACTGTCATTATATTACCCTGGTCTACCATCTACTGTCATTATATTACCCTGATCTACCATCCCCTGTTATTATATTACCCTGGTCTAAACTCTACTGTCATTATATTACCCTGTTCTACCATCTACTGTCATTATATTACCCTGGTCTACCATCCCCTGTAATTACATTTCCCTGGTCTAAACTCTACTGTCATTATATTACCCTGGTCTGCCATCTACTGTCATTATATTACCCTGGTCTACCATCTACTGTCATTATAATACCCTGGTCGACCCTCTACTGTCATTATATTACCCTGGTCTACCATCTACTGTCACTATATTACCCTGGTCTACCATCTACTGTCATTATATTTCCCTGGTCTACCATCTACTGTCATTATATTACCCTGGTCTACCATCTAATGGCATTATTATTTCCCTCGTCTACCATCACCTGTGATTATATTACCCTGGTCTGCCATCTACTGTCATTATATTACCCTGGTCTACCATCTACTGTCATTATATTACCCTGGTCTACCATCTACTGTCATTATAATACCCTGGTCGACCCTCTACTGTCATTATATTACCCTGGTCTACCATCTACTGTCACTATATTACCCTGGTCTACCATCTACTGTCATTATATTTCCCTGGTCTACCATCTACTGTCATTATATTACCCTGGTCTACCATCTAATGTCATTATTATTTCCCTCGTCTACCATCTACTGTGATTATATTACCCTGGTCTACCATATACTGTCATTATATTACCCTGGTCTACCATCTACTGTCAATATATTACCCTGATCTACCATCCCCTGTTATTATATTACCTTGGTCTAAACTCTACTGTCATTATATTACCCTATTCTACCATCTACTGTCATTATATTACCCTGGTCTACCATCCCCTGTCATTACATTACCCTGGTCTAAACTCTACTGTCATTATATTACCCTGGTCTGCCATCTACTGTCATTATATTACCCTGGTCTACCATCTACTGTCATTATATTACCCTGATCTACCATCCCCTGTTATTATATTACCCTGGTCTAAACTCTACTGTCATTATATTACCCTGTTCTACCATCTACTGTCATTATATTACCCTGGTCTACCATCCCCTGTAATTACATTTCCCTGGTCTAAACTCTACTGTCATTATATTACCCTGGTCTGCCATCTACTGTCATTATATTACCCTGGTCTACCATCTACTGTCATTATATTTCCCTGGTCTACCATCTACTGTCATTATATTACCCTGGTCTACCATCTAATGGCATTATTATTTCCCTGGTCTACCATCACCTGTGATTATATTACCCTGGTATGCCATCTACTGTCATTATATTACCCTGGTCTACCATCTACTGTCATTATATTACCCTGGTCTACCATCTACTGTCATTATAATACCCTGGTCGACCCTCTACTGTCATTATATTACCCTGGTCTAGCATCTACTGTCACTATATTACCCTGGTCTACCATCTACTGTCATTATATTTCCCTGGTCTACCATCTACTGTGATTATATTACCCTGGTCTACCATCTACTGTCATTATATTACCCTGGTCTACCATCTACTGTCATTATATTACCCTGGTCTACCCTCTACTGTCTTTATATTACCCTGGTCTCTACTTTCATTATATTACCCTGGTCTACCATCCACTGTCATTATCTTACCCTGGTCTACCATCTACTGTCATTATATTACCCTGGTCTACCATCTACTGTCATTATATTACCCTGGTCTACCATCTACTGTCATTATATTACCCTGGTCTACCCACTACTGTAATTAGTTTACCCTGGTCTATCTACTGTCATTATATTACCCTGGTCTACCATCTACTGTCATTATATTACCCTGGTCTACCCTCTACTGTCATTATATTACCCTGGTCTCTACTGTCATTATATTACCCTGGTCTACCATCCACTGTCATTATATAACCCTGGACTACCATCTACTGTCATTATATTACCCTGTTCTACCATCTACTGTCATTATATTACCCTGGTCTACCATCTACTGTAATTATATTACCCTGGTCTACCCCTACTGTCATTATATTACTCTACTCTCCCCTGGTCTCCCGTCATTATCTACTGTCATTATATTACCCTGGTCTACCATCTACTGTCATTATATTACCCTGGTCTACACTCTACTGTCATTATATCACCCTGGTCTACCATCTACTGTCATTATATTACCCTGGTCTACCATCTACTGTCATTGTATTACCCTGGTCTACCCTTTACTGTCATTATATTACCCTGGTCTATCTACTGTCATTATATTACCCTGGTCTAAACTCTACTGTCATTATATTACCCTGGTCTGCCATCTACTGTCATTATATTACCCTGGTCTACCATCTACTGTCATTATATTACCCTGATCTACCATCCCTGTCATTATATTACCCTGGTCTAAATCTACTGTCATTATATTACCCTGTTCTACCATCTACTGTCATTATATTACCCTGGTCTACCATCTACTGTAATTATATTTCCTGGTCTAAACTCTACTGTCATTATATTACCCTGGTCTGCCATCTACTGTCATTATATTACCCTGGTCTACCATCTACTGTCATTATAATACCCTGGTCGACCCTCTACTGTCATTATATTACCCTGGTCTACCATCTACTGTCACTATATTACCCTGGTCTACCATCTACTGTCATTATATTTCCCTGGTCTACCATCTACTGTCATTATATTACCCTGGTCTACCATCTAATGGCATTATTATTTCCCTCGTCTACCATCACCTGTGATTATATTACCCTGGTCTGCCATCTACTGTCATTATATTACCCTGGTCTACCATCTACTGTCATTATATTACCCTGGTCTACCATCTACTGTCATTATAATACCCTGGTCGACCCTCTACTGTCATTATATTACCCTGGTCTACCATCTACTGTCACTATATTACCCTGGTCTACCATCTACTGTCATTATATTTCCCTGGTCTACCATCTACTGTCATTATATTACCCTGGTCTACCATCTAATGTCATTATTATTTCCCTCGTCTACCATCTACTGTGATTATATTACCCTGGTCTACCATATACTGTCATTATATTACCCTGGTCTACCATCTACTGTCAATATATTACCCTGATCTACCATCCCCTGTTATTATATTACCTTGGTCTAAACTCTACTGTCATTATATTACCCTGGTCTACCATCCCCTGTCATTACATTACCCTGGTCTAAACTCTACTGTCATTATATTACCCTGGTCTGCCATCTACTGTCATTATATTACCCTGGTCTACCATCTACTGTCATTATATTACCCTGATCTACCATCCCCTGTTATTATATTACCCTGGTCTAAACTCTACTGTCATTATATTACCCTGTTCTACCATCTACTGTCATTATATTACCCTGGTCTACCATCCCCTGTAATTACATTTCCCTGGTCTAAACTCTACTGTCATTATATTACCCTGGTCTGCCATCTACTGTCATTATATTACCCTGGTCTACCATCTACTGTCATTATATTTCCCTGGTCTACCATCTACTGTCATTATATTACCCTGGTCTACCATCTAATGGCATTATTATTTCCCTGGTCTACCATCACCTGTGATTATATTACCCTGGTATGCCATCTACTGTCATTATATTACTCTGGTCTACCATCTACTGTCATTATATTACCCTGGTCTACCATCTACTGTCATTATAATACCCTGGTCGACCCTCTACTGTCATTATATTACCCTGGTCTAGCATCTACTGTCACTATATTACCCTGGTCTACCATCTACTGTCATTATATTTCCCTGGTCTACCATCTACTGTGATTATATTACCCTGGTCTACCATCTACTGTCATTATATTACCCTGGTCTACCATCTACTGTCATTATATTACCCTGGTCTACCCTCTACTGTCTTTATATTACCCTGGTCTCTACTGTCATTATATTACCCTGGTCTACCATCCACTGTCATTATCTTACCCTGGTCTACCATCTACTGTCATTATATTACCCTGGTCTACCATCTACTGTCATTATATTACCCTGGTCTACCATCTACTGTCATTATATTACCCTGGTCTACCCACTACTGTAATTATTTACCCTGGTCTATCTACTGTCATTATATTACCCTGGTCTACCATCTACTGTCATTATATTACCCTGGTCTACCCTCTACTGTCATTATATTACCCTGGTCTCTACTGTCATTATATTACCCTGGTCTACCATCCACTGTCATTATATTACCCTGGTCTACCATCTACTGTCATTATATATTACCATCCCTGTCATTCTACCATCTACTGTCATTATATTACCCTGGTCTACCATCTACTGTAATTATATTACCCTGGTCTACCCCCTACTGTCATTATATTACTCTACTCTCCCCTGGTCTCCCGTCTACTGTCATTATATTACCCTGGTCTACCATCTACTGTCATTATATTACCCTGGTCTACACTCTACTGTCATTATATCACCCTGGTCTACCATCTACTGTCATTATATTACCCTGGTCTACCATCTACTGTCATTATATTACCCTGGTCTACCCTTTACTGTCACTATATTACCCTGGTCTATCTACTGTCATTATATTACCCTGGTCTAAACTCTACTGTCATTATATTACCCTGGTCTGCCATCTACTGTCATTATATTACCCTGGTCTACCATCTACTGTCATTTTAATACCCTGGTCTACCCTCTACTGTCATTATATTAGCCTGGTCTACCATCTACTGTCACTATATTACCCTGGTCTACCATCTACTGTCATTATATTTCCCTGGTCTACCATCTACTGTCATTATATTACCCTGGTCTACCATCCTGTCATTATATTACCTGTTATTATTGGTCTAAACTCTACTGTCATTTTATTACCCTATTCTACCATCTACTGTCATTATATTACCCTGGTCTACCATCCCCTGTCATTACATTACCCTGGTCTAAACTCTACTGTCATTATATTACCCTGGTCTGCCATCTACTGTCATTATATTACCCTGATCTACCATCCCCTGTTATTATATTACCCTGGTCTAAACTCTACTGTCATTATATTACCCTGTTCTACCATCTACTGTCATTATATTACCCTGGTCTACCATCCCCTGTAATTACATTTCCCTGGTCTAAACTCTACTGTCATTATATTACCCTGGTCTGCCATCTACTGTCATTATATTACCCTGGTCTACCATCTACTGTCATTATAATACCCTGGTCGACCCTCTACTGTCATTATATTACCCTGGTCTACCATCTACTGTCACTATATTACCCTGGTCTACCATCTACTGTCATTATATTTCCCTGGTCTACCATCTACTGTCATTATATTACCCTGGTCTACCATCTACTGTCATTATATTACTCTGGTCTACCATCTACTGTCATTATATTACCCTGGCCTACCATCTAATGTCAATATTATACCCTGGTCTACCCTCTACTGTCATTATAGAACCCTGGTTTCTCTACTGTCATTATATTACCCTGGTCTACCATCTACTGTCATTATATTACACTGGTCTACCCTCTACTGTCATTATATTTCCCTGATCTATCTACTGTCATTATATTACCCTGGTCTACCATCTACTGTCATTATATTACCCTGGTCTACCATCTACTGTCAATATATTACCCTGGTCTACCATCTACTGTCATTATATTACCCTGGTCTACCATCTACTGTCATTATATTACCCTGGTCTCTACTGTCATTATATTACCCTGGTCTACCATCTACTGTCATTATATTACCCTGGTCTACCATCTACTGTCCTTATATTACCCTGGTATACCATCTACTGTCATTATATTACCCTGGTCTACCATCTACTGTCATTATATTACCCTGGTCTACCATCTACTGTCATTATATTACCCTGTTCTACCATCCCCTGTCATTATATTACCCTGGTCTACCATCTACTGGCATTATATTACCCTGGTCTACCATCTACTGTCATTATGTTACCCTGGTCTACCATCCCCTGTCATTATATTACCCTGGTCTACCATCTACTGTCATTTTAATACCCTGGTCTACCATCTACTGTCATTATATTACCCTGGTGTACCCTCTACTGTCATTATATTTCCCTGATCTATCTACTGTCATTATATTACCCTGGTCTACCATCTACTGTCATTATATTACCCTGGTCTACCATCCCCTGTCATTATATTACCCTGGTCTACCATCTACTGTCATTATATTACCCTGGTCTACCATCTACTGTCATTATATTACCCTGGTCTACCCTCTACTGTCATTATATTACCCTGGTCTACCATCTACTGTCATTATATTACCCTGGTCTACCATCTACTGTCATTATATTACTCTGGTCTACCATCTACTGTCATTATATTACCCTGGCCTACCATCTAATGTCAATATTATACCCTGGTCTACCCTCTACTGTCATTATAGAACCCTGGTATCTCTACTGTCATTATATTACCCTGGTCTACCATCTACTGTCATTATATTACACTGGTCTAGCCTCTACTGTCATTATATTTCCCTGATCTATCTACTGTCATTATATTACCCTGGTCTACCATCTACTGTCATTATATTACCCTGGTCTACCATCTACTGTCAATATATTACCCTGGTCTACCATCTACTGTCAATATATTACCCTGGTCTATCTACTGTCATTTTATTACCCTGGTCTACCCTCTAGTGTCATTATATTACCCTTGGTCTACCATCTACTGTCATTATATTACCCTGGTCTACCATCTACTGTCATTATATTACCCTGGTCTCTACTGTCATTATATTACCCTGGTCTACCATCTACTGTCATTGTATTACCCTGGTCTACCATCTACTGTCATTATATTACCATGGTCTCTACTGTCATTATATTACCCTGGTCTACCATCTACTGTCATTATATTACCCTGGTCTACCATCTACTGTCATTATATTACCCTGGTCTACCATCCCCTGTCATTATATTACCCTGGTCTACCATCTACTGGCATTATATTACCCTGGTCTACCATCTACTGTCATTATGTTACCCTGGTCTACCATCCCCTGTCATTATATTACCCTGGTCTACCATCTACTGTCATTATATTACCCTGGTCTACCATCTACTGTCATTATATTACGCTGGTCTACCATCTACTGTCATTATATCACCTGGTCTACACTCTACTGTCATTATATCACCCTGGTCTACCATCTACTGTCATTATATTACCCTGGTCTACCATCTACTGTCATTATATTACACTGGTCTACCATCCCCTGTCATTATATTACCCTGGTATACCATCTACTGTCATTATATTACCCTGGTCTACCATCTACTGTCATTATGTTACCCTGGTCTACCATCTACTGTCATTATATTACCCTGGTCTAACATCTTCTGTCATTATATTACCCTGGTCTACACTCTACTGTCATTATATCACCCTGGTCTACCATCTACTTTCATTATATTACCCTGGTCTACCATCTACTGTCATTATATTACCATGGTCTCTACTGTCATTATATTACCCTGGTCTACCATCTACTGTCATTGTATTACCCTGGTCTACCATCTACTGTCATTATATTACCATGGTCTCTACTGTCATTATATTACCCTGGTCTACCATCTACTGTCATTATATTACCCTGGTCTACCATCTACTGTCATTATATTACCCTGGTCTACCATCCCCTGTCATTATATTACCCTGGTCTACCATCTACTGGCATTATATTACCCTGGTCTACCATCTACTGTCATTATGTTACCCTGGTCTACCATCCCCTGTCATTATATTACCCTGGTCTACCATCTACTGTCATTTTAATACCCTGGTCTACCATCTACTGTCATTATATTACACTGGTCTACCCTCTACTGTCATTATATTTCCCTGATCTATCTACTGTCATTATATTACCCTGGTCTACCATCTACTGTCGTTATATTACCCTGGTCTACCATCCCCTGTCATTATATTACCCTGGTCTACCATCTACTGTCATTATATTACCCTGGTCTGCCATCTACTGTCATTATATTACCCTGGTCTACCATCTTCTGTCATTATAATAACCTGGTCTGCCATCTACTGTCATTATATTACCCTGGTCTACCATCTACTGTCATTATATTACCCTGGTCTCTACTGTCATTATATTACCCTGGTCTACCATCTACTGTCATTATATTACCCTGGTCTACCATCTACTGTCATTATATTACTCTGGTCTACCATCTACTGTCATTATATTACCCTGGCCTACCATCTAATGTCAATATTATACCCTGGTCTACCCTCTACTGTCATTATAGAACCCTGGTATCTCTACTGTCATTATATTACCCTGGTCTACCATCTACTGTCATTATGTTACACTGGTCTAGCCTCTACTGTCATTATATTTCCCTGATCTATCTACTGTCATTATATTACCCTGGTCTACCATCTACTGTCATTATATTACCCTGGTCTACCATCTACTGTCAATATATTACCCTGGTCTACCATCTACTGTCATTATATTACCCTGGTCTACCATCTACTGTCATTATATTACCCTGGTCTCTACTGTCATTATATTACCCTGGTCTACCATCTACTGTCATTATAGTACCCTGGTCTACCATCTACTGTCATTATATTACCCTGGTATACCATCTACTGTCATTATATTACCCTGGTCTACCATCTACTGTCATTATATTACCCTGGTCTACCATCTACTGTCATTATATTACCCTGTTCTACCATCCCCTGTCATTATATTACCCTGGTCTACCATCTACTGGCATTTTATTACCCTGGTCTACCATCTACTGTCATTATGTTACCCTGGTCTACCATCCCTGTCATTATATTACCCTGGT
Organism: Oncorhynchus tshawytscha; assembly: GCF_018296145.1. NCBI lineage: Eukaryota > Metazoa > Chordata > Actinopteri > Salmoniformes > Salmonidae > Oncorhynchus > Oncorhynchus tshawytscha. The sequence continues at coordinate 49,562 of NW_024609107.1, forward strand.
CTACCATCTACTGTCATTTTAATACCCTGGTCTACCATCTACTGTCATTATATTACACTGGTCTACCTCTACTGTCATTATATTTCCCTGATCTATCTACTGTCATTATATTACCCTGGTCTACCATCTACTGTCGTTATATTACACTGGTCTACCATCCCCTGTCATTATATTACCCTGGTCTACCATCTACTGTCATTATATTACCCTGGTCTGCCATCTACGGTCATTATATTACCCTGGTCTACCATCTTCTGTCATTATAATAACCTGGTCTGCCATCTACTGTCATTATATTACCCTGGTCTACCATCTACTGTCATTATATTACCCTGGTCTACCCTCTACTGTCATTATATTACCCTGGTCTACCATCTACTGTCATTATATTACCCTGGTCTACCATCTACTGTCATTATATTACTCTGGTCTACCATCTACTGTCATTATATTACCCTGGTCTACCATCTAATGTCAATATATACCCTGGTCTACCCTCTACTGTCATTATAGAACCCTGGTATCTCTACTGTCATTATATTACCCTGGTCTACCATCTACTGTCATTATATTACACTGGTCTACCTCTACTGTCATTATATTTCCCTGATCTATCTACTGTCATTATATTACCCTGGTCTACCATCTACTGTCATTATATTACCCTGGTCTACCATCTACTGTCAATATATTACCCTGGTCTATCTACTGTCATTTTATTACCCTGGTCTACCCTCTAGTGTCATTATATTACCCTTGGTCTACCATCTACTGTCATTATATTTCCCTGGTCTACCATCTACTGTCATTATATTACGCTGGTCTACCATCTACTGTCATTATATCACCTGGTCTACCATCTACTGTCATTATATCACCCTGGTCTACCATCTACTGTCATTATATTACCCTGGTCTACCATCTACTGTCATTATATTACCCTGGTCTACCATCTACTGTCATTATATTACCCTGGTATACCATCTACTGTCATTATATTACCCTGGTCTACCATCTACTGTCATTATGTTACCCTGGTCTACCATCTACTGTCATTATATTACCCTGGTCTACCATCTACTGTCATTATATTACCCTGGTCTAACATCTTCTGTCATTATATTACCCTGGTCTACACTCTACTGTCATTATATCACCCTGGTCTACCATCTACTGTCATTATATTACCCTGGTCTACCATCTACTGTCATTATATTACCATGGTCTCTACTGTCATTATATTACCCTGGTCTACCATCTACTGTCATTGTATTACCCTGGTCTACCATCTACTGTCATTATATTACCATGGTCTCTACTGTCATTATATTACCCTGGTCTACCATCTACTGTCATTATATTACCCTGGTCTACCATCTACTGTCATTATATTACCCTGGTCTACCATCCCCTGTCATTATATTACCCTGGTCTACCATCTACTGGCATTATATTACCCTGGTCTACCATCTACTGTCATTATATTACCCTGGTCTCCCCTCTACTGTCATTATATTACCCTGGTCTACCATCTACTGTCATTATATTACCCTGGTCTACCATCTACTGTCATTATATTACTCTGGTCTACCATCTACTGTCATTATATTACCCTGGCATACCATCTAATGTCAATATTATACCCTGGTCTACCCTCTACTGTCATTATAGAACCCTGTTATCTCTACTGTCATTATATTACCCTGGTCTACCATCTACTGTCATTATATAACACTGGTCTAGCCTCTACTGTCATTATATTTCCCTGATCTATCTACTGTCATTATATTACCCTGGTCTACCATCTACTGTCATTATATTACCCTGGTCTACCATCTACTGTCAATATATTACCCTGGTCTACCATCTACTGTCATTATATTACCCTGGTCTACCATCTACTGTCATTATATTACCCTGGTCTCTACTGTCATTATATTACCCTGGTCTACCATCTACTGTCATTATATTACCCTGGTCTACCATCTACTGTCATTATATTACCCTGGTATACCATCTACTGTCATTATATTACCCTGGTCTACCATCTACTGTCATTATATTACCCTGGTCTACCATCTACTGTCATTATATTACCCTGTTCTACCATCCCCTGTCATTATATTACCCTGGTCTACCATCTACTGGCATTTATTACCCTGGTCTACCATCTACTGTCATTATGTTACCCTGGTCTACCATCCCCTGTCATTATATTACCCTGGTCTACCATCTACTGTCATTTTAATACCCTGGTCTACCATCTACTGTCATTATATTACACTGGTCTACCCTCTACTGTCATTATATTTCCCTGATCTATCTACTGTCATTATATTACCCTGGTCTACCATCTACTGTCGTTATATTACACTGGTCTACCATCCCCTGTCATTATATTACCCTGGTCTACCATCTACTGTCATTATATTACCCTGGTCTGCCATCTACGGTCATTATATTACCCTGGTCTACCATCTTCTGTCATTATAATAACCTGGTCTGCCATCTACTGTCATTATATTACCCTGGTCTACCATCTACTGTCATTATATTACCCTGGTCTACCCTCTACTGTCATTATATTACCCTGGTCTACCATCTACTGTCATTATATTACCCTGGTCTACCATCTACTGTCATTATATTACCCTGGTCTACCATCTACTGTCATTATATTACCCTGGCCTACCATCTAATGTCAATATTATACCCTGGTCTACCCTCTACTGTCATTATAGAACCCTGGTCTACCATCTACTGTCATTATATTACCCTGGTCTACCATCTACTGTCATTATATTACACTGGTCTACCCTCTACTGTCATTATATTTCCCTGATCTATCTACTGTCATTATATTACCCTGGTCTACCATCTACTGTCATTATATTAACCTGGTCTACCATCTACTGTCATTATATTACCCTGGTCTACCATCTACTGTCAATATATTACCCTGGTCTATCTACTGTCATTTTATTACCCTGGTCTACCCTCTAGTGTCATTATATTACCCTTGGTCTACCATCTACTGTCATTATATTTCCCTGGTCTACCATCTACTGTCATTATATTACGCTGGTCTACCATCTACTGTCATTATATCACCTGGTCTACACTCTACTGTCATTATATCACCCTGGTCTACCATCTACTGTCATTATATTACCTGGTCTACCATCTACTGTCATTATATTACCCTGGTCTACCATCCCCTGTCATTATATTACCCTGGTATACCATCTACTGTCATTATATTACCCTGGTCTACCATCTACTGTCATTATGTTACCCTGGTCTACCATCTACTGTCATTATATTACAATGGTCTACCATCTACTGTCATTATATTACCCTGGTCTAACATCTTCTGTCATTATATTACCCTGGTCTACACTCTACTGTCATTATATCACCCTGGTCTACCATCTACTGTCATTATATTACCCTGGTCTACCATCTACTGTCATTATATTACCATGGTCTCTACTGTCATTATATTACCCTGGTCTACCATCTACTGTCATTGTATTACCCTGGTCTACCATCTACTGTCATTATATTACCATGGTCTCTACTGTCATTATATTACCCTGGTCTACCATCTACTGTCATTATATTACCCTGGTCTACCATCTACTGTCATTATATTACCCTGGTCTACCATCTACTGTCATTATATTACCCTGGTCTACCATCTACTGTCATTATATTACCCTGGTCTACCATCTACTGTCATTATGTTACCCTGGTCTACCATCCCCTGTCATTATATTACCCTGGTCTACCATCTACTGTCATTTTAATACCCTGGTCTACCCTCTACTGTCATTATATTACCCTGGTCTATCTACTGTCATTTTATTACCCTGGTCTACCCTCTAGTGTCATTATATTACCCTTGGTCTACCATCTACTGTCATTATATTTCCCTGGTCTACCATCTACTGTCATTATATTACGCTGGTCTACCATCTACTGTCATTATATCACCTGGTCTACACTCTACTGTCATTATATCACCCTGGTCTACCATCTACTGTCATTATATTACCCTGGTCTACCATCTACTGTCATTATATTACCCTGGTCTACCATCCCCTGTCATTATATTACCCTGGTATACCATCTACTGTCATTATATTACCCTGGTCTACCATCTACTGTCATTATGTTACCCTGGTCTACCATCTACTGTCATTATATTACCCTGGTCTACCATCTACTGTCATTATATTACCCTGGTCTAACATCTTCTGTCAATATATTACCCTGGTCTACACTCTACTGTCATTATATCACCCTGGTCTACCATCTACTGTCATTATATTACCCTGGTCTACCATCTACTGTCATTATATTACCATGGTCTCTACTGTCATTATATTACCCTGGTCTACCATCTACTGTCATTGTATTACCCTGGTCTACCATCTACTGTCATTATATTACCATGGTCTCTACTGTCATTATATTACCCTGGTCTACCATCTACTGTCATTATATTACCCTGGTCTACCATCTACTGTCATTATATTACCCTGGTCTACCATCCCCTGTCATTATATTACCCTGGTCTACCATCTACTGTCATTATATCACCTGGTCTACACATCTACTGTCATTATATCACCCTGGTCTACCATCTACTGTCATTATATTACCCTGGTCTACCATCTACTGTCATTATATTACCCTGGTCTACCATCTACTGTCATTATATTACCCTGGTCTACCATCCCCTGTCATTATATTACCCTGGTCTACCATCTACTGTCATTATGTTACCCTGGTCTACCATCTACTGTCATTATATTACCCTGGTCTACCATCTACTGTCATTATATTACCCTGGTCTAACATCTTCTGTCATTATATTACCCTGGTCTACACTCTACTGTCATTATATCACCCTGGTCTACCATCTACTGTCATTATATTACCCTGGTCTACCATCTACTGTCATTATATTACCCTGGTCTCTACTGTCATTATATTACCCTGGTCTACCATCTACTGTCATTGTATTACCCTGGTCTACCATCTACTGTCATTATATTACCCTGGTCTCTACTGTCATTATATTACCCTGGTCTCTACTGTCATTATATTACCCTGGTCTACCTCTACTGTCATTATACTACCCTGGTCTACCATCTACTGTCATTATATTACCCTGGTCTACCATCCCCTGTCATTATATTACCCTGGTCTACCATCTACTGTCATTATATTACCCTGGTCTACCATCTACTGTCATTATATTACTCTGGTCTACCATCTACTGTCATTATATTACCCTGGTCTCCCTCTACTGTCATTATATTACCCTGGTCTACCCTCTACTGTCATTATATTTCCCTGGATCTATCTACTGTCATTATATTACCCTGGTCTACCATCTACTGTCATTATATTACCCTGGTCTACCATCTACTGTCAATACATTACCCTGGTCTATCTACTGTCATTTTATTACCCTGGTCTACCTCTAGTGTCATTATATTACCCTTGGTCTACCATCTACTGTCATTATATTTCCCTGGTCTACCATCTACTGTCATTATATTATCCTGGTCTACCATCTACTGTCATTATATCACCTGGTCTACATCTACTGTCATTATATCACCCTGGTCTACCATCTACTGTCATTATATTACCCTTGTCTACCATCTACTGTCATTATATTACCCTGGTCTACCATCTACTGTCATTATATTACCCTGGTCTACCATCCCCTGTCATTATATTACCCTGGTCTATCATCTACTGGCATTATATTACCCTGGTCTACCATCTACTGTCATTATATTACCCTGGTCTACCATCCCCTGTCATTATATTACCCTGGTCTACCATCTACTGTCATTTTAATACCCTGGTCTACACTCTACTATCATTATATTACCCTGGTCTACCATCTACTGTCATTATATTACCCTGGTCTACCATCTACTGTCATTATATTACCCTGGTCTACCATCTACTGTCGTTATATTACCCTGGTCTACCATCCCCTGTCGTTATATTACCCTGCTCTACCATCTACTGTCATTATATTACCCTGGTCTGCCATCTACTGTCATTATATTACCCTGGTCTACAATCTTCTGTCATTATAATAACCTGGTCTGCCATCTACTGTCATTATATTACCCTGGTCTACCATCTACTGTCATTATATTACCCTGCTCTACCATCTACTGTCATTATATTACCCTGGTCTACCATCTACTGTCATTATATTTCCTGATCTATCTACTGTCATTATATTACCCTGGTCTACCATCTACTGTCATTATATTACACTGGTCTACCATCCCCTGTCATTATATTACCCTGGTCTACCATCTACTGTCATTATATTACCCTGGTCTGCCATCTACTGTCATTATATTACCCTGGTCTACCATCTTCTGTCATTATAATAACCTGGTCTGCCATCTACTGTCATTATATTACCCTGGTCTACCATCTACTGTCATTATATTACCCTGGTCTCCCCTCTACTGTCATTATATTACCCTGGTCTACCATCTACTGTCATTATATTACCCTGGTCTACCATCTACTGTCATTATATTACTCTGGTCTACCATCTACTGTCATTATATTACCCTGGCCTACCATCTAATGTCAATATTATACCCTGGTCTACCCTCTACTGTCATTATAGAACCCTGGTATCTCTACTGTCATTATATTACCCTGGTCTACCATCTACTGTCATTATATTACACTGGTCTACCCTCTACTGTCATTATATTTCCCTGATCTATCTACTGTCATTATATTACCCTGGTCTACCATCTACTGTCATTATATTACCCTGGTCTACCATCTACTGTCATTATATTACCCTGGTCTACCATCTACTGTCATTATATTACCCTGGTCTACCATCTACTGTCAATATATTACCCTGGTCTATCTACTGTCATTTTATTACCCTGGTCTACCCTCTAGTGTCATTATATTACCCTTGGTCTACCATCTACTGTCATTATATTTCCCTGGTCTACCATCTACTGTCATTATATTACGCTGGTCTACCATCTACTGTCATTATATCACCTGGTCTACACTCTACTGTCATTATATCACCCTGGTCTACCATCTACTGTCATTATATTACCCTGGTCTACCATCTACTGTCATTATATTACCCTGGTCTACCATCCCCTGTCATTATATTACCCTGGTATACCATCTACTGTCATTATATTACCCTGGTCTACCATCTACTGTCATTATGTTACCCTGGTCTACCATCTACTGTCATTATATTACCCTGGTCTACCATCTACTGTCATTATATTACCCTGGTCTAACATCTTCTGTCATTATATTACCCTGGTCTACACTCTACTGTCATTATATCACCCTGGTCTACCATCTACTGTCATTATATTACCCTGGTCTACCATCTACTGTCATTATATTACCATGGTCTCTACTGTCATTATATTACCCTGGTCTACCATCTACTGTCATTGTATTACCCTGGTCTACCATCTACTGTCATTATATTACCATGGTCTCTACTGTCATTATATTACCCTGGTCTACCATCTACTGTCATTATATTACCCTGGTCTACCATCTACTGTCATTATATTACCCTGGTCTACCATCCCCTGTCATTATATTACCCTGGTCTACCATCTACTGGCATTATATTACCCTGGTCTACCATCTACTGTCATTATGTTACCCTGGTCTACCATCCCCTGTCATTATATTACCCTGGTCTACCATCTACTGTCATTTTAATACCCTGGTCTACCCTCTACTGTCAATATATTACCCTGGTCTATCTACTGTCATTTTATTACCCTGGTCTACCCTCTAGTGTCATTATATTACCCTTGGTCTACCATCTACTGTCATTATATTACCCTGGTCTACCATCTACTGTCATTATATTACGCTGGTCTACCATCTACTGTCATTATATCACCTGGTCTACACTCTACTGTCATTATATCACCCTGGTCTACCATCTACTGTCATTATATTACCCTGGTCTACCATCTACTGTCATTATATTACCCTGGTCTACCATCCCCTGTCATTATATTACCCTGGTATACCATCTACTGTCATTATATTACCCTGGTCTACCATCTACTGTCATTATGTTACCCTGGTCTACCATCTACTGTCATTATATTACCCTGGTCTACCATCTACTGTCATTATATTACCCTGGTCTAACATCTTCTGTCAATATATTACCCTGGTCTACACTCTACTGTCATTATATCACCCTGGTCTACCATCTACTGTCATTATATTACCCTGGTCTACCATCTACTGTCATTATATTACCATGGTCTCTACTGTCATTATATTACCCTGGTCTACCATCTACTGTCATTGTATTACCCTGGTCTACCATCTACTGTCATTATATTACCCTGGTCTCTACTGTCATTATATTACCCTGGTCTACCATCTACTGTCATTATATTACCCTGGTCTACCATCTACTGTCATTATATTACCCTGGTCTACCATCCCCTGTCATTATATTACCCTGGTCTACCATCTACTGTCATTATATCACCTGGTCTACACTCTACTGTCATTATATCACCCTGGTCTACCATCTACTGTCATTATATTACCCTGGTCTACCATCTACTGTCATTATATTACCCTGGTCTACCATCTACTGTCATTATATTACCCTGGTATACCATCCCCTGTCATTATATTACCCTGGCCTACCATCTACTGTCATTATGCTACCCTGGTCTACCATCTACTGTCATTATATTACCCTGGTCTACCATCTACTGTCATTATATTACCCTGGTCTAACATCTTCTGTCATTATATCACCCTGGTCTACCATCTACTGTCATTATATCACCCTGGTCTACCATCTACTGTCATTATATTACCCTGGTCTACCATCTACTGTCATTATATTACCCTGGTCTCTACTGTCATTATATTACCCTGGTCTACCATCTACTGTCATTGTATTACCCTGGTCTACCATCTACTGTCATTATATTACCCTGGTCTCTACTGTCATTATATTACCCTGGTCTCTACTGTCATTATATTACCCTGGTCTACTCTCTACTGTCATTATATTACCCTGGTCTACCATCTACTGTCATTATATTACCCTGGTCTACCATCCCCTGTCATTATATTACCCTGGTCTACCATCTACTGTCATTATATTACCCTGGTCTACCATCTACTGTCATTATATTACTCTGGTCTACCATCTACTGTCATTATATTACCCTGGTCTCCCCTCTACTGTCATTATATTACCCTGGTCTACCCTCTACTGTCATTATATTTCCCTGATCTATCTACTGTCATTATATTACCCTGGTCTACCATCTACTGTCATTATATTACCCTGGTCTACCATCTACTGTCAATACATTACCCTGGTCTATCTACTGTCATTTTATTACCCTGGTCTACCCTCTAGTGTCATTATATTACCCTTGGTCTACCATCTACTGTCATTATATTTCCCTGGTCTACCATCTACTGTCATTATATTACCCTGGTCTACCATCTACTGTCATTATATCACCTGGTCTACACTCTACTGTCATTATATCACCCTGGTCTACCATCTACTGTCATTATATTACCCTTGTCTACCATCTACTGTCATTATATTACCCTGGTCTACCATCTACTGTCATTATATTACCCTGGTCTACCATCCCCTGTCATTATATTACCCTGGTCTACCATCTACTGTCATTATATTACCCTGGTCTACCATCTACTGTCATTAAGTTACCCTGGTCTACCATCTACTGTCATTATATTACCCTGGTCTACCATCTACTGTCATTTTAATACCCTGGTCTACACTCTACTGTCATTATATTACCCTGGTCTACCATCTACTGTCATTATATTACCCTGGTCTACCCTCTACTGTCATTATATTACCCTGGTCTACCATCTACTGTCGTTATATTACCCTGGTCTACCATCCCCTGTCATTATATTACCCTGCTCTACCATCTACTGTCATTATATTACCCTGGTCTGCCATCTACTGTCATTATATTACCCTGGTCTACCATCTTCTGTCATTATAATAACCTGGTCTGCCATCTACTGTCATTATATTACCCTGGTCTACCATCTACTGTCATTATATTACCCTGCTCTACCATCTACTGTCATTATATTACCCTGGTCTACCATCTACTGTCATTATATTACTCTGGTCTACCATCTACTGTCATTATATTACCCTGGTCTACCATCTACTGTCATTATATTACCCTGGTCTACACTCTACTGTCATTATATCACCCTGGTCTACCATCTACTGTCATTATATTACCCTGGTCTACCATCTACTGTCATTATATTACCATGGTCTCTACTGTCATTATATTACCCTGGTCTACCATCTACTGTCATTGTATTACCCTGGTCTACCATCTACTGTCATTATATTACCCTGGTCTCTACTGTCATTATATTACCCTGGTCTCTACTGTCATTATATTACCCTGGTCTACTCTCTACTGTCATTATATTACCCTGGTCTACCATCTACTGTCATTATATTACCCTGGTCTACCATCCCCTGTCATTATATTACCCTGGTCTACCATCTACTGTCATTATATTACCCTGGTCTACCATCTACTGTCATTATATTACTCTGGTCTACCATCTACTGTCATTATATTACCCTGGTCTCCCCTCTACTGTCATTATATTACCCTGGTCTACCCTCTACTGTCATTATATTTCCCTGATCTATCTACTGTCATTATATTACCCTGGTCTACCATCTACTGTCATTATATTACCCTGGTCTACCATCTACTGTCAATACATTACCCTGGTCTATCTACTGTCATTTTATTACCCTGGTCTACCCTCTAGTGTCATTATATTACCCTTGGTCTACCATCTACTGTCATTATATTTCCCTGGTCTACCATCTACTGTCATTATATTACCCTGGTCTACCATCTACTGTCATTATATCACCTGGTCTACACTCTACTGTCATTATATCACCCTGGTCTACCATCTACTGTCATTATATTACCCTTGTCTACCATCTACTGTCATTATATTACCCTGGTCTACCATCTACTGTCATTATATTACCCTGGTCTACCATCCCCTGTCATTATATTACCCTGGTCTACCATCTACTGTCATTATATTACCCTGGTCTACCATCTACTGTCATTATATTACCCTGGTCTCTACTGTCATTATATTACCCTGGTCTACCATCTACTGTCATTTTAATACCCTGGTCTACCTCTACTGTCATTATATTACCCTGGTCTACCATCTACTGTCATTATATTACCCTGGTCTACCCTCTACTGTCATTATATTACCCTGGTCTACCATCTACTGTCATTATATTACCCTGGTCTACCATCCCTGTCATTATATTACCCTGCTCTACCATCTACTGTCATTATATTACCCTGGTCTGCCATCTACTGTCATTATATTACCCTGGTCTACAATCTTCTGTCATTATATTAACCTGGTCTGCCATCTACTGTCATTATATTACCCTGGTCTACCATCTACTGTCATTATATTACCCTGGTCTACCATCTACTGTCATTATATTACCCTGGTCTACCATCTACTGTCATTATATTACCCTGGTCTACCATCTACTGTCATTATATTACCCTGGTCTACCATCTACTGTCATTATATTACCCTGGTCTACACTCTACTGTCATTATATCACCCTGGTCTACCATCTACTGTCATTATATTACCCTGGTCTACCATCTACTGTCATTATATTACCATGGTCTCTACTGTCATTATATTACCCTGGTCTACCATCTACTGTCATTGTATTACCCTGGTCTACCATCTACTGTCATTATATTACCATGGTCTCTACTGTCATTATATTACCCTGGTCTACCATCTACTGTCATTGTATTACCCTGGTCTACCATCTACTGTCATTATATTACCATGGTCTCTACTGTCATTATATTACCCTGGTCTACCATCTACTGTCATTATATTACCCTGGTCTACCATCTACTGTCATTATATTACCCTGGTCTACCATCCCCTGTCATTATATTACCCTGGTCTACCATCTACTGTCATTTTAATACCCTGGTCTACACTCTACTGTCATTATATTACCCTGGTCTACCATCTACTGTCATTATATTACCCTGGTCTACCCTCTACTGTCATTATATTACCCTGGTCTACCATCTACTGTCATTATATTACCCTGGTCTACCATCCCCTGTCATTATATTACCCTGCTCTACCATCTACTGTCATTATATTACCCTGGTCTGCCATCTACTGTCATTATATTACCCTGGTCTACCATCTTCTGTCATTATAATAACCTGGTCTGCCATCTACTGTCATTATATTACCCTGGTCTACCATCTACTGTCATTATATTACCCTGCTCTACCATCTACTGTCATTATATTACCCTGGTCTACCATCTACTGTCATTATATTACCCTGGTCTACCATCTACTGTCATTATATTACCCTGGTCTAACATCTTCTGTCATTATATTACCCTGGTCTACACTCTACTGTCATTATATCACCCTGGTCTACCATCTACTGTCATTATATTACCCTGGTCTACCATCTACTGTCATTATATTACCATGGTCTCTACTGTCATTATATTACCCTGGTCTACCATCTACTGTCATTATATTACCCTGGTCTACCATCTACTGTCATTATATTACCCTGGTCTACCATCTACTGTCATTATATTACCCTGGTCTACCATCCCCTGTCATTATATTACCCTGGTCTACCATCTACTGTCATTATATTACCCTGGTCTACCATCTACTGTCATTATATTACCCTGGTCTACCATCTACTGTCATTATATTACCCTGGTCTACCATCTACTGTCATTATATTACCCTGGTCTAACCTCTACTGTCATTATATTTCCCTGATCTATCTACTGTCATTATATTACCCTGGTCTACCATCTACTGTCATTATATTACCCTGGTCTACCATCTACTGTCAATACATTACCCTGGTCTATCTACTGTCATTTTATTACCCTGGTCTACCATCTAGTGTCATTATATTACCCTGGTCTACCATCTACTGTCATTATATTTCCCTGGTCTACCATCTACTGTCATTATATTATCCTGGTCTACCATCTACTGTCATTATATCACCCTGGTCTACACTCTACTGTCATTATATCACCCTGGTCTACCATCTACTGTCATTATATTACCCTGGTCTACCATCTACTGTCATTATATTACCCTGGTCTACCATCTACTGTCATTATATTACCCTGGTCTACCATCCCCTGTCATTATATTACCCTGGTCTACCATCTACTGGCATTATATTACCCTGGTCTACCATCTACTGTCATTATATTACCCTGGTCTACCATCCCCTGTCATTATATTACCCTGGTCTACCATCTACTGTCATTTTAATACCCTGGTCTACACTCTACTGTCATTATATTACCCTGGTCTACCATCTACTGTCATTATATTACCCTGGTCTACCCTCTACTGTCATTATATTACCCTGGTCTACCATCTACTGTCGTTATATTACCCTGGTCTACCATCCCCTGTCATTATATTACCCTGGTCTACCATCTACTGTCATTATATTACCCTGGTCTGCCATCTACTGTCATTATATTACCCTGGTCTACCATCTTCTGTCATTATAATAACCTGGTCTGCCATCTACTGTCATTATATTACCCTGGTCTACCATCTACTGTCATTATATTACCCTGGTCTACCATCTACTGTCATTATATTACCCTGGTCTACCATCTACTGTCATTATATTACCCTGGTCTACCATCTACTGTCATTATATTACCCTGGTCTACCATCTTCTGTCATTATATTACCCTGGTCTACACTCTACTGTCATTATATCACCCTGGTCTACCATCTACTGTCATTATATTACCCTGGTCTACCATCTACTGTCATTATATTACCATGGTCTCTCTACTGTCATTATATTACCCTGGTCTACCATCTACTGTCATTGTATTACCCTGGTCTACCATCTACTGTCATTATATTACCATGGTCTCTACTGTCATTATATTACCCTGGTCTACCATCTACTGTCATTATATTACCCTGGTCTACCATCTACTGTCATTATATTACCATGGTCTCTACTGTCATTATATTACCCTGGTCTACCATCTACTGTCATTATATTACCCTGGTCTACCATCTACTGTCATTATATTACCCTGGTCTACCATCCCCTGTCATTATATTACCCTGGTCTACCATCTACTGGCATTATATTACCCTGGTCTACCATCTACTGTCATTATGTTACCCTGGTCTACCATCCCCTGTCATTATATTACCCTGGTCTACCATCTACTGTCATTTTAATACCCTGGTCTACCCTCTACTGTCATTATATTACCCTGGTCTACCATCTACTGTCATTATATTACCCTGGTCTACCATCTACTGTCATTATATTACCCTGGTCTACCATCTACTGTCATTATATTACCCTGGTCTACCATCCCCTGTCATTATATTACCCTGGTCTACCCTCTACTGTCATTATATTACCCTGGTCTATCTACTGTCATTATATTACCCTGGTCTACCATCCCTGTCATTATATTACCCTGGTCTACCATCTACTGTCATTATATTACCCTGGTCTACCATCTTCTGTCATTATAATAACCTGGTCTGCCATCTACTGTCATTATATTACCCTGGTCTACCATCTACTGTCATTATATTACCCTGGTCTCCCCTCTACTGTCATTATATTACCCTGGTCTACCATCTACTGTCATTATATCACCTGGTCTACACTCTACTGTCATTATATCACCCTGGTCTACCATCTACTGTCATTATATTACCCTGGTCTACCATCTACTGTCATTATATTACCCTGGTCTACCATCTACTGTCATTATATTGCCCTGGTCTACCATCCCCTGTCATTATATTACCCTGGTCTACCATCTACTGTCATTATATTACCCTGGTCTACCATCTACTGTCATTATGTTACCCTGGTCTACCATCTACTGTCATTATATTACCCTGGTCTACCATCTACTGTCATTATATTACCCTGGTCTAACATCTTCTGTCATTATATTACCCTGGTCTACACTCTACTGTCATTATATCACCCTGGTCTACCATCTACTGTCATTATATTACCCTGGTCTACCATCTACTGTCATTATATTACCCTGGTCTCTACTGTCATTATATTACCCTGGTCTACCATCTACTGTCATTGTATTACCCTGGTCTACCATCTACTGTCATTATATTACCCTGGTCTCTACTGTCATTATATTACCCTGGTCTCTACTGTCATTATATTACCCTGGTCTACCATCTACTGTCATTATATTACCCTGGTCTACCATCTACTGTCATTATATTACCCTGGTCTACCATCTACTGTCATTATATTACCCTGGTCTACCATCTACTGTCATTATATTACCCTGGTCTACCATCTACTGTCATTATATTACCCTGGTCTACCCTCTACTGTCATTATATTTCCCTGATCTATCTACTGTCATTATATTACCCTGGTCTACCATCTACTGTCATTATATTACCCTGGTCTACCATCTACTGTCAATATATTACCCTGGTCTATCTACTGTCATTTTATTACCCTGGTCTACCCTCTAGTGTCATTATATTACCCTTGGTCTACCATCTACTGTCATTATATTTCCCTGGTCTACCATCTACTGTCATTATATTACCCTGGTCTACCATCTACTGTCATTATATCACCTGGTCTACACTCTACTGTCATTATATCACCCTGGTCTACCATCTACTGTCATTATATTACCCTGGTCTACCATCTACTGTCATTATATTACCCTGGTCTACCATCTACTGTCATTATATTACCCTGGTCTACCATCCCCTGTCATTATATTACCCTGGTCTACCATCTACTGTCATTATATTACCCTGGTCTACCATCTACTGTCATTATATTACCCTGGTCTACCATCTACTGTCATTATATTACCCTGGTCTACCCTCTAGTGTCATTATATTACCCTTGGTCTACCATCTACTGTCATTATATTTCCCTGGTCTACCATCTACTGTCATTATATTACCCTGGTCTACCATCTACTGTCATTATATCACCTGGTCTACACTCTACTGTCATTATATCACCCTGGTCTACCATCTACTGTCATTATATCACCCTGGTCTACCATCTACTGTCATTATATTACCCTGGTCTACCATCTACTGTCATTATATTACCCTGATCATCTACTGTCATTATATTACCCTGGTCTACCATCTACAGTCATTATATTACCCTGGTCTACCATCTACTGTCATTATATTTCCCTGGTCTATCTACTGTCATTATATTACCCTGCTCTACCATCTACTGTCATTATATTACCCTGGTCTACCATCTACTGTCATTATATTACCCTGGTCTACACTCTACTGTCATTATATTACCCTGGTCTACCATCCCCTGTCATTATATTACCCTGGTCTACCATCTACTGTCATTATATTACCCTGGTCTACCATCTACTGTCATTATATTACCCTGGTCTACCATCTACTGTCATTATATTACCCTGGTCTCCCCTCTACTGTCATTATATTACCCTGGTCTACCATCTACTGTCATTATATTACCCTGGTCTACCATCTACTGTCATTATATTACCCTGGTCTACCATCTACTGTCATTTTATTACCCTGGTCTACCCTCTACTGTCATTATATTACCCTTGGTCTACCCTCTACTGTCATTATATTTCCCTGATCTATCTACTGTCATTATATTACCCTGGTCTACCATCTACTGTCATTATATTACCCTGGTCTACCATCTACTGTCAATATATTACCCTGGTCTATCTACTGTCATTTTATTACCCTGGTCTACCCTCTAGTGTCATTATATTACCCTTGGTCTACCATCTACTGTCATTATATTTCCCTGGTCTACCATCTACTGTCATTATATTACGCTGGTGTTACGTTCCCCAGATTATGTGTTGTAGTTTGTGTATTTACATGTGTTTATTTCAGACTTACTTAGGGAAACAAGTGGGACGAGGTCAAGTGCGCCCAGTAACTGGAAAAGTGAAGCAATTGTTGCCTTTCCTGCTCCCACTACTCGCCGCCAGTTGCGCAGATTCCTAGGGATGGTAGGGTACTATCGTACATTCTGTAAGAATTTCTCGACGGTAGTAGCTCCCCTTTCATCTCTGCTTAGTCCCAAGGTACCATTCAAGTGGTCCAAGGACTGTAACTACGCTTTTGAGTCCGCTAAAGCGCTACTTTGTAGTGCCCCAGTGCTTGCCGTCCCCAACTTTGACAAACCTTTTAAGTTGGAGGTAGATGCTAGTATTATGGGGGTGGGTGCGGTTCTCTTACAGGAAGATGAAGACGGAGTGGATCAGCCCGTCAGTTTTTCTCCCGTAAGTTCAACTCGTGTCAGTCAAGGTACTCTACAATCGAACAAGAGACGCTGGCTTTATTGCTTGCCTTACAGTTCTTTGAGGTATATGTGGGCTCCAGTGCCTTGCCTGTAGTGGTCTTCACAGACCATAATCCGTTGGTGTTCTTGAAACAAATGTACAACCAGAACCGCCGCCTTATGCGGTGGGCTCTGATTGTGCAAAGATATAATGTACAGATAGCTTATGTGAAGGGCTCGGCGAATGTGGTTGCTGACGCTCTATCACGGGTTTACTAACTGGGGATACGTTGGCATTTATTATTGCAAAACTAGGTTTGCAATTTTTGTGGTGGGCGTGTTACGTTCCCCAGATTATGTGTTGTAGTTTGTGTATTTACATGTGTTTATTTCAGGAAATGGCTTCCTGAAATCCCTCAAGCAGCTGATTGGTCGACTCCAGGGCTAATTGGAGAGCTGAACCCGCCCCCTCGTCAAGACGCAGCTGTCTCCAATTACCCATTCCTTCTGACACTATATAAAAGCCAGTGTTCTGTTCAGGGGGAGATATCTTTTTGGAGGTAGAGATTTTGCTGGAGGTAGGGATTGCTGAGATTGATTGTGATAGAGGTTGATTTTGCTGGAAAGTGGTATGTTCTGTGAGTTTGTTGCTCACATAGAGTTATTTGACATCCTTTTGTTTCTTAGTTTGTTTGAAATTGTTTAATATTCTGTTTCATTTGTTCCCAGGGGGAAGGGGAAGGCACCTAGGGAGTGCTTAGGCAAGAGGCCCTGCGGGCATACATATACCCATAGCATATTCGCTGTCTAGACACACTAGGTAAGACCTGGACCACCCCTTGTATTTTGGTTAGGGCACCAGGTGGTGCTAAATTAGGTAAGTAGTGGGTAGGCAGGTAAGATAGGAGAGGGGGGCTTTGAGATTTACTTTCTTTGCTTTGTTTCCGTCAGCCCCTTTTCCTGGTCATATTACCGTGTAAAGGAATAAAGTCCTTGTAAACGGTACCACATTCTGCCTGTTGTCATTCTTACTTGCACCTACATTCCATACCTTTTTCGCTTCACAGAGAGTTTAGTTGTAGCAGGGTGTTGCTTCCCTCTTCATGGCGTGCGTAACACTGGTCTACCATCTACTGTCATTATATCACCTGGTCTACACTCTACTGTCATTATATCACCCTGGTCTACCATCTACTGTCATTATATTACCCTGGTCTACCATCTACTGTCATTATATTACCCTGGTCTACCATCCCCTGTCATTATTTTACCCTGGTATACCATCTACTGTCATTATATTACCCTGGTCTACCATCTACTGTCATTATGTTACCCTGGTCTACCATCTACTGTCATTATGTTACCCTGGTCTACCATCTACTGTCATTATATTACCCTGGTCTACCATCTTCTGTCATTATATTACCCTGGTCTAACATCTTCTGTCATTATATTACCCTGGTCTACCATCTACTGTCATTATATCACCCTGGTCTACCATCTACTGTCATTATATTACCCTGGTCTACCATCTACTGTCATTATATTACCCTGGTCTCTACTGTCATTATATTACCCTGGTCTACCATCTACTGTCATTATATTACCATGGTCTCTACTGTCATTATATTACCTGGTCTACACTCTACTGTCATTATATTACCCTGGTCTACCATCTACTGTCATTATATTACCCTGGTCTACCATCTACTGTCATATTACCTGGTCTACCATCTACTGTCATTATATTACCCTGGTCTACCATCTACTGTCATTATATTCCCTGGTCTACCATCTACTGTCATTATATTACCCTGGTCTACCATCTACTGTCATTATATTACCCTGGTCTACCATCTACTGTCATTATATTACCCTGGTCTACCATCTACTGTCATTATATTACCCTGGTCTACCATCTACTGTCATTATATTACCCTGGTCTACCATCTACTGTCATTATATTACCCTGGTCTACCATCTACTGTCATTATATTACCCTGGTCTACCATCTACTGTCATTATATTACCCTGGTCTACCATCTACTGTCATTATATTACCCTGGTCTCTACTGTCATTATATTACCCTGGTCTACCATCTACTGTCATTATATTACCCTGGTCTACCATCTACTGTCATTATATTACCCTGGTCTACCATCTACTGTCATTATATTACCCTGGTCTACCATCTACTGTCATTATATTACCCTGGTCTGCCATCTACTGTCATTATATTACCCTGGTCTACCATCTTCTGTCATTATAATAACCTGGTCTGCCATCTACTGTCATTATATTACCCTGGTCTACCATCTACTGTCATTATATTACCCTGGTCCTCCCCTCTACTGTCATTATATTACCCTGCTCTACCATCTACTGTCATTATATTACCCTGGTCTACCATCTACTGTCATTATATTACCCTGGTCTACCATCTTCTGTCATTATAATAACCTGGTCTGCCATCTACTGTCATTATATTACCCTGGTCTACCATCTACTGTCATTATATTACCCTGGTCCTCCCCTCTACTGTCATTATATTACCCTGGTCTACCATCTACTGTCATTATATTACTCTGGTCTACCATCTACTGTCATTATATTACCCTGGTCTCCCCTCTACTGTCATTATATTACCCTGGTCTACCCTCTACTGTCATTATATTTCCCTGATCTATCTACTGTCATTATATTACCCTGGTCTACCATCTTCTGTCATTATATTACCCTGGTCTACCATCTACTGTCAATATATTACCCTGGTCTATCTACTGTCATTTTATTACCCTGGTCTACCCTCTAGTGTCATTATATTACCCTTGGTCTACCATCTACTGTCATTATATTTCCCTGGTCTACCATCTACTGTCATTATATTACGCTGGTGTTACGTTCCCAGATTATGTGTTGTAGTTTGTGTATTTACATGTGTTTATTTCAGACTTACTTAGGGAAACAAGTGGGACGAGGTCAAGTGCGCCCAGTAACTGGAAAAGTGGAAGCAATTGTTGCCTTTCCTGCTCCCACTACTCGCCGCCAGTTGCGCAGATTCCTAGGGATGGTAGGGTACTATCGTACATTCTGTAAGAATTTCTCGACGGTAGTAGCTCCCCTTTCATCTCTGCTTAGTCCCAAGGTACCATTCAAGTGGTCCAAGGACTGTAACTACGCTTTTGAGTCCGCTAAAGCGCTACTTTGTAGTGCCCCAGTGCTTGCCGCCCCCAACTTTGACAAACCTTTTAAGTTGGAGGTAGATGCTAGTATTATGGGGGTGGGTGCGGTTCTCTTACAGGAAGATGAAGACGGAGTGGATCAGCCCGTCAGTTTTTTCTCCCGTAAGTTCAACTCGTGTCAGTCAAGGTACTCTACAATCGAACAAGAGACGCTGGCTTTATTGCTTGCCTTACAGTTCTTTGAGGTATATGTGGGCTCCAGTGCCTTGCCTGTAGTGGTCTTCACAGACCATAATCCGTTGGTGTTCTTGAAACAAATGTACAACCAGAACCGCCGCCTTATGCGGTGGGCTCTGATTGTGCAAAGATATAATGTACAGATAGCTTATGTGAAGGGCTCGGCGAATGTGGTTGCTGACGCTCTATCACGGGTTTACTAACTGGGGATACGTTGGCATTTATTATTGCAAAACTAGGTTTGCAATTTTTGTGGTGGGCGTGTTACGTTCCCAGATTATGTGTTGTAGTTTGTGTATTTACATGTGTTTATTTCAGGAAATGGCTTCCTGAAATCCCTCAAGCAGCTGATTGGTCGACTCAGGGCTAATTGGAGAGCTGAACCCGCCCCCTCGTCAAGACGCAGCTGTCTCCAATTACCCATTCCTTCTGACACTATATAAAAGCCAGTGTTCTGTTCAGGGGGGAGATATCTTTTTGGAGGTAGAGATTTTGCTGGAGGTAGGGATTGCTGAGATTGATTGTGATAGAGGTTGATTTTGCTGGAAAGTGGTATGTTCTGTGAGTTTGTTGCTCACATAGAGCTTATTTGACATCCTTTTGTTTCTTAGTTTGTTTGAAATTGTTTAATATTCTGTTTCATTTGTTCCCAGGGGGGAAGGGGAAGGCACCTAGGGAGTGCTTAGGCAAGAGGCCCGCGGGCATACATATACCCATAGCATATTCGCTGTCTAGACACACTAGGTAAGACCTGGGCGGACCACCCCTTGTATTTTGGTTAGGGCACCAGGTGGTGCTAAATTAGGTAAGTAGTGGGTAGGCAGGTAAGATAGGAGAGGGGGGGGGCTTTGAGATTTACTTTCTTTGCTTTGTTTCCGTCCAGCCCCTTTTCCCCATATTACCGTGTAAAGGAATAAAGTCCTTGTAAACGGTACCACATTCTGCCTGTTGTCATTCTTACTTGCACCTACAGTCCATACCATTTTTCGCTTCACAGAGAGTTTAGTTGTAGCAGGGTGTTGCGTTCCCTCTTCATAGAGGCGTGCGTAACACTGGTCTACCATCTACTGTCATTATATCACCTGGTCTACACTCTACTGTCATTATATCACCCTGGTCTACCATCTACTGTCATTATATTACCCTGGTCTACCATCTACTGTCATTATATTACCCTGGTCTACCATCCTGTCATTATACTACCCTGTCTACCAACTACTGTCATTATATTACCCTGGTCTACCATCTACTGTCATTATATTACCCTGGTCTACCATCTACTGTCATTATATTACCCTGGTCTACCACCTACTGTCATTATATTACCCTGGTCTACCAACTACTGTCATTTTATTACCCTGGTCTACCATCTACTGTCATTATATTACCCTGGTCTACCATCTACTGTCATTATATTACCCTGGTCTACCATCTACTGTCATTATATTACCCTGGTCTACCATCTACTGTCATTATATTACCCTGGTCTACCATCTACTGTCATTATATTACCCTGGTCTACCATCTACTGTCATTATATTACCCTGGTCTACCATCTACTGTCATTATATTACCCTGGTCTACCATCTACTGTCATTATATTACCCTGGTCTACCATCTACTGTCATTATATTACCCTGGTCTACCATCTACTGTCATTATATTACCCTGGTCTACCATCTACTGTCATTATATTACCCTGGTCTACCATCTACTGTCATTATATTACCCTGGTCTACCATCTACTGTCATTATATTACCCTGGTCTACCATCTACTGTCATTATATTACCCTGGTCTACCATCTACTGTCATTATATTACCCTGGTCTACCATCTACTGTCATTATATTACCCTGGTCTACCATCTACTGTCATTATATTACCCTGGTCTACCATCTACTGTCATTATATTACCCTGGTCTACCATCTACTGTCATTATATTACCCTGGTCTACCATCTACTGTCATTATATTACCCTGGTCTACCATCTACTGTCATTATATTACCCTGGTCTACCATCTACTGTCATTATATTACCCTGGTCTACCATCTACTGTCATTATATTACCCTGGTCTACCTCTACTGTCATTATATTACCCTGGTCTACCATCTACTGTCATTATATTACCCTGGTCTACCATCTACTGTCATTATATTACCCTGGTCTACCATCTACTGTCATTATATTACCCTGGTCTACCATCTACTGTCATTATATTACCCTGGTCTACCATCTACTGTCATTATATTACCCTGGTCTACCATCTACTGTCATTATATTACCCTGGTCTACCATCTACTGTCATTATATTACCCTGGTCTACCATCTACTGTCATTATATTACCCTGGTCTACCATCTACTGTCATTATATTACCCTGGTCTACCATCTACTGTCATTATATTACCCTGGTCTACCATCTACTGTCATTATATTACCCTGGTCTACCATCTACTGTCATTATATTACCCTGGTCTACCATCTACTGTCATTATATTACCCTGGTCTACCATCTACTGTCATTATATTACCCTGGTCTACCATCTACTGTCATTATATTACCCTGGTCTACCATCTACTGTCATTATATTAACCTGGTCTACCATCTACTGTCATTATATTACCCTGATCTACCATCTACTGTCATTATATTACCCTGGTCTCTACTGTCATTATATTACCCTGGTCTACCATCTACTGTCATTATATTACCCTGGTCTACCATCTACTGTCATTATATTACCCTGGTCTCTACTGTCATTATATTACCCTGGTCTACCATCTACTGTCATTATATTACCCTGGTCTACCATCTACTGTCATTATATTACCCTGGTCTACCATCTACTGTCATTATATTACCCTGGTCTACCATCTACTGTCATTATATTACCCTGGTCTACCATCTACTGTCATTATATTACCCTGGTCTACCCTCTACTGTCATTATATTACCCTGGTCTACCATCTACTGTCATTTATATTACCCTGGAATTCAATCAACTGTCATTACTTCACCCTGGTCTACCATCTACTGTCATTATATTACCCTGGTCTACCATATACTGTCATGATATTACCCTGGTCTACCATCTACTCTCATTATATTACCCTGATCTACCATCTTCTGTCATTATATTACCCTGGTCTACCATCTACTGTCATTATATTACCCTGGTCTACCATCTACTGTCATTATATTACCCTGGTCTACCATCTACTGTCATTATATTACCCTGGTCTACCATCTACTGTCATTATATTACCCTGGTCTACCATCTACTGTCATTATATTACCCTGGTCTACCATCTACTGTCATTATATTACCCTGGTCTACCATCTACTGTCATTATATTACCCTGGTCTACCATCTACTGTCATTATATTACCCTGGTCTACCATCTACTGTCATTATATTACCCTGGTCTACCATCTACTGTCATTATATTACCCTGGTCTACCATCTACTGTCATGATATTACCCTGGTCTACCATCTTCTGTCATTATAATAACCTGGTCTGCCATCTACTGTCATTACATTACCCTGGTCTACCATCTACTGTCATTATATTACCCTGGTCCTCCTCTCTACTGTCAATATATTACCCTGGTCTACCATCTACTGTCATTATATTACCCTGGCCTACCATCTAATGTCATTATATTACCCTGGTCTCTACTGTCATTATATTACCCTGGTCTACCATCTACTGTCATTATATTACCCTGGTCTACCATCTACTGTCATTATATTACCCTGGTCTCTACTGTCATTATATTACCCTGGTCTACCATCTACTGTCATTATATTACCCTGGTCTACCATCTACTGTCATTATATTACCCTGGTCTACCATCCCCTGTCATTATATTACCCTGGTCTACCATCTACTGGCATTATATTACCCTGGTCTACCATCTACTGTCATTATATTACCCTGGTCTACCATCCCCTGTCATTATATTACCCTGGTCTACCATCTACTGTCATTTTAATACCCTGGTCTACACTCTACTGTCATTATATTACCCTGGTCTACCATCTACTGTCATTATATTCTCCCTGGTCAACCCATCTACTGTCATTATATTACCCTGGTCTACCTCTACTGTCATTATATTACCCTGGTCTACCATCTACTGTCATTATATTACCCTGGTCTACCATCTACTGTCATTATATTACCCTGGTCTACCATCTACTGTCATTATATTACCCTGGTCTACCATCTACTGTCATTATATTACCCTGGTCTACCATCTACTGTCATTATATTACCCTGGTCTACCATCTACTGTCATTATATTACCCTGGTCTACCATCTACTGTCATTATATTACCCTGGTCTACCATCTACTGTCATTATATTACCCTGGTCTACCATCTACTGTCATTATATTACCTGGTCTACCATCTACTGTCATTATATTACCCTGGTCTACCATCTACTGTCATTATATTACCCTGGTCTACCATCTACTGTCATTATATTACCCTGGTCTACCATCTACTGTCATTATATTACCCTGGTCTACCATCTACTGTCATTATATTACCCTGGTCTACCATCTACTGTCATTATATTACCCTGGTCTACCATCTACTGTCATTATATTACCCTGGTCTACCATCTACTGTCATTATATTACCCTGGTCTACCATCTACTGTCATTATATTACCCTGGTCTACCATCTACTGTCATTATATTACCCTGGTCTACCATCTACTGTCATTATATTACCCTGGTCTACCATCTACTGTCATTATATTACCCTGGTCTACCATCTACTGTCATTATATTACCCTGGTCTACCATCTACTGTCATTATATTACCCTGGTCTACCATCTACTGTCATTATATTACCCTGGTCTACCATCTACTGTCATTATATTACCCTGGTCTACCATCTACTGTCATTATATTACCCTGGTCTACACTCTACTGTCATTATATTACCCTGGTCTACCATCTACTGTCATTATATCACCTGGTCTACACTCTACTGTCATTATATCACCCTGGTCTACCATCCACTGTCATTATATTACCCTGGTCTACCATCTACTGTCATTATATTACCCTGGTCTACCATCTACTGTCATTATATTACCCTGGTCTACCATCTACTGTCATTATATTACCCTGGTCTACCATCCCCTGTCATTATATTACCCTGGTCTACCATCTACTGTCATTATATTACCCTGGTCTACCATCTACTGTCATTATATTACCCTGGTCTACCATCTACTGTCATTATATTACCCTGGTCTACCATCTACTGTCATTATATTACCCTGGTCTACCATCTACTGTCATTATATTACCCTGGTCTACCATCAACTGTCATTATATTACCCTGGTCTACCATCTACTGTCATTATATTACCCTGGTCTACCATCTACTGTCATTATATTACCCTGGTCTACCATCTACTGTCATTATATTACCCTGGTCTACCATCTACTGTCATTATATTACCCTGGTCTACCATCTACTGTCATTATATTACCCTGGTCTACCTCTACTGTCATTATATCACCCTGGTCTACCATCTACTGTCATTATATTACCCTGGTCTACCATCTACTGTCATTATATTACCCTGGTCTACCATCTACTGTCATTATATTACCCTGGTCTACCATCTACTGTCATTATATTACCCTGGTCTACCATCTACTGTCATTATATTACCCTGGTCTATCTACTGTCATTATATTCCCCTGGTCTACCATCTACTGTCATTGTATTACCCTGGTCTACCATCTACTGTCATTATATTACCCTGGTCTACCATCTACTGTCATTATATTACCCTGGTCTACCATCTACTGTCATTATATTACCTGGTCTACCATCTACTGTCATTATATTACCCTGGTCTACCATCTACTGTCATTATATTACCTGGTCTACCATCTACTGTCATTATATTACCCTGGTCTACCATCTACTGTCATTATATTACCCTGGTCTACCATCTACTGTCATTATATTACCCTGGTCTACCATCTACTGTCATTATATTACCCTGGTCTACCATCTACTGTCATTATATTACCCTGGTCTACCATCTACTGTCATTATATTACCCTGGTCTACCATCTACTGTCATTATATTACCCTGGTCTACCATCTACTGTCATTATATTACCCTGGTCTACCATCTACTGTCATTATATTACCCTGGTCTACCATCTACTGTCATTATATTACCCTGGTCTACCATCTACTGTCATTATATTACCCTGGTCTACCATCTACTGTCATTATATTACCCTGGTCTACCATCTACTGTCATTATATTACCCTGGTCTACCATCTACTGTCATTATATTACCCTGGTCTACCATCTACTGTCATTATATTACCCTGGTCTACCATCTACTGTCATTATATTACCCTGGTCTACCATCTACTGTCATTATATTACCCTGGTCTACCATCTACTGTCATTATATTACCCTGGTCTACCATCTACTGTCATTATATTACCCTGGTCTACCATCTACTGTCATTATATTACCCTGGTCTACCATCTACTGTCATTATATTACCCTGGTCTACCATCTACTGTCATTATATTACCCTGGTCTACCATCTACTGTCATTATATTACCCTGGTCTACCATCTACTGTCATTATATTACCCTGGTCTACCATCTACTGTCATTATATTACCCTGGTCTACCATCTACTGTCATTATATTACCCTGGTCTACCATCTACTGTCATTATATTACCCTGGTCTACCATCTACTGTCATTATATTGCCCTGGTCTACCATCTACTGTCATTATATTACCCTGGTCTACCATCTACTGTCATTATATTACCCTGGTCTACCATCTACTGTCATTATATTACCCTGGTCTACCATCTACTGTCATTATATTACCCTGGTCTACCATCTACTGTCATTATATTACCCTGGTCTACCATCTACTGTCATTATATTACCCTGGTCTACCATCTACTGTCATTATATTACCCTGGTCTACCATCTACTGTCATTATATTACCCTGGTCTACCATCTACTGTCATTATATTACCCTGGTCTACCATCTACTGTCATTATATTACCCTGGTCTACCATCTACTGTCATTATATTACCCTGGTCTACCATCCCTGTCATTATATTACCCTGGTCTACCATCTACTGTCATTATATTACCCTGGTCTACCATCTACTGTCATTATATTACCCTGGTCTACCATCTACTGTCATTATATTACCCTGGTCTACCATCTACTGTCATTATATTACCCTGGTCTACCATCTACTGTCATTATATTACCCTGGTCTACCATCTACTGTCATTATATTACCCTGGTCTACCATCTACTGTCATTATATTACCCTGGTCTCTACTGTCATTATATTACCCTGGTCTACCATCTACTGTCATTATATTACCCTGGTCTACCATCTACTGTCATTATATTACCCTGGTCTACCATCTACTGTCATTATATTACCCTGGTCTACCATCTACTGTCATTATATTACCCTGGTCTACCATCTACTGTCATTATATTACCCTGGTCTACCATCTACTGTCATTATATTACCCTGGTCTACCATCCCCTGTCATTATATTACCCTGGTCTACCATCTACTGTCATTATATTACCCTGGTCTACCATCTACTGTCATTATATTACCCTGGTCTACCATCCCCTGTCATTATATTACCCTGGTCTACCATCTACTGTCATTTTAATACCCTGGTCTACCCTCTACTGTCATTATATTACCCTGGTCTACCATCTACTGTCATTATATTACCCTGGTCTACCATCTACTGTCATTATATTACCCTGGTCTATCTACTGTCATTATATTACCCTGGTCTACCATCTACTGTCGTTATATTACCCTGGTCTACCATCCCTGTCATTATATTACCCTGCTCTACCATCTACTGTCATTATATTACCCTGGTCTGCCATCTACTGTCATTATATTACCCTGGTCTACCATCTTCTGTCATTATAATAACCTGGTCTGCCATCTACTGTCATTATATTACCCTGGTCTACCATCTACTGTCATTATATTACCCTGGTCCTCCCCTCTACTGTCATTATATTACCCTGGTCTACCATCTACTGTCATTATATTACCCTGGTCTACCATCTACTGTCATTATATTACCCTGGTCTACCATCTACTGTCATTATATTACCCTGGTCTACCATCTACTGTCATTATATTACCCTGGTCTACCATCTACTGTCATTATATTACCCTGGTCTACCCTCTACTGTCATTATATTACCCTGGTCTACCATCTACTGTCATTATATTACCCTGGTCTATACTGTCATTATATTACCCTGGTCTACCATCTACTGTCATTATATTACCCTGGTCTAACATCTACTGTCATTATATTACCCTGGTCTACCATCTACTGTCATTATATTACCCTGGTCTATCTACTGTCATTATATTACCCTGGTCTACCATCTACTGTCATTATATTACCCTGGTCTACCATCTACTGTCATTATATTACCCTGGTATCTCTACTGTCATTATATTACCCTGGTCTACCATCTACTGTCATTATATTACCCTGGTCTACCATCTACTGTCATTATATCACCTGGTCTACCTCTACTGTCATTATATCACCCTGGTCTACCATCTACTGTCATTATATTACCCTGGTCTACCATCTACTGTCATTATATTACCCTGGTCTACCATCCCTGTCATTATATTACCCTGGTCTACCATCTACTGTCATTATATTACCCTGGTCTACCATCTACTGTCATTATATTACCTGGTCTACCATCTACTGTCATTATATTACCCTGGTCTACCATCTACTGTCATTATATTATCCTGGTCTACCATCTACTGTCATTATATTACCCTGGTCTACCATCTACTGTCATTATATTACCTGGTCTACCACTCTACTGTCATTATATAACCTGGTCTACCATCTACTGTCATTATATTACCCTGGTCTACCATCTACTGTCATTATATTACCCTGGTCTACCATCTACTGTCATTATATTACCCTGGTCTACCATCTACTGTCATTATATTACCCTGGTCTACCATCTACTGTCATTATATTGCACTGGTCTACCATCTACTGTCATTATATTACCCTGGTCTACCATCTACTGTCATTATATTACCCTGGTCTACCATCTACTGTCATTATATTACCCTGGTCTACCATCAACTGTCATTATATTACCTGGTCTACCATCTATTGTCATTATATTACCCTGGTATACCATCTACTGTCATTATATTGCCCTGGTCTACCATCTACTGTCATTATATTACCCTGGTCTACCATCTACTGTCATTATATTACCCTGGTCTACCATCTACTGTCATTATATTACCCTGGTCTACCATCTACTGTCATTATATTACCCTGGTCTACCATCTACTGTCATTATATTACCCTGGTCTACCATCTACTGTCATTATATTACCCTGGTCTACCATCTACTGTCATTATATTACCTGGTCTACCATCTACTGTCATTATATTACCCTGGTCTACCATCTACTGTCATTATATTACCCTGGTCTGCCATCTACTGTCATTATATTACCCTGGTCTACCATCTACTGTCATTATATTACCCTGGTCTACCATCTACTGTCATTATATTACCCTGGTCTACCATCTACTGTCATTATATTACCCTGGTCTACCATCTACTGTCATTATATTACCCTGGTCTACCATCCCTGTCATTATATTACCCTGGTCTACCATCTACTGTCATTATATTACCCTGGTCTACCATCTACTGTCATTATATTACCCTGGTCTACCATCTACTGTCATTATATTACCCTGGTCTACCATCTACTGTCATTATATTACCCTGGTCTACCATCTACTGTCATTTTATTACCCTGGTCTACCCATCTACTGTCATTATATTACCCTGGTCTACCATCTACTGTCATTATATTACCCTGGTCTACCATCTACTGTCATTATATTACCCTGGTCTACCATCTACTGTCATTATATTACCCTGGTCTACCATCTACTGTCATTATATTACCCTGGTCTACCATCTACTGTCATTATATTACCCTGGTCTACCATCCTGTCATTATATTACCCTGGTCTACCATCTACTGTCATTATATTACCCTGGTCTACCATCTACTGTCATTATATTACCCTGGTCTACCATCTACTGTCATTATATTACCCTGTTCTACCATTTACTGTCATTATATTACCCTGGTCTCCCCTCTACTGTCATTAATTACCCTGGTCTACCATCTACTGTCATTATATTACCCTGGTCTACCATCTACTGTCATTATATTACCCTGGTCTACCATCTACTGTCATTATATTACCCTGGTCTACCCTCTGCTGTCATTATATTACCCTGGTATTCCATCTACTGTCATTGTATTACCCTGGTCTACCATCTACTGTCATTATATTACCCTGGTCTACCATCTACGGTCATTATTTTACCCTCTACTGTCATTCTATTACCCTGGTCTACCCTTTACTGTCATTATATTACCCTGGTCTACCATCTACTGTCATTATATTACCCTGGTCTACCCTCTATTGTCATTATATTACCCTGGTCTACCATCTACTGTCATTATATTACCCTGGTCTACCATCTACTGTCATTATATTACCCTGGTCTACCATACTGTCATTATATTACCCTGGTCTACCATCTACTGTCATTATATTACCCTGGTCTACCATCTACTGTCATTATATTACCCTGGTCTACCATCTACTGTCATTATATTACCCTGGTCTACCATCTACTGTCATTATATTACCCTGGTCTACCATCTACTGTCATTATATTACCCTGGTCTACCATCCCCTGTCATTATATTACCCTGCTCTACCATCTACTGTCATTATATTACCCTGGTCTGCCATCTACTGTCATTATATTACCCTGGTCTACCATCTTCTGTCATTATAATAACCTGGTCTGCCATCTACTGTCATTATATTACCCTGGTCTACCATCTACTGTCATTATATTACCCTGGTCTACCATCTACTGTCATTATATTACCCTGGTCTACCATCTACTGTCATTATATTACCCTGGTCTACCATCTACTGTCATTATATTACCCTGGTCTACCATCTACTGTCATTATATTACCCTGGTCTACCATCTACTGTCATTATATTACCCTGGTCTAACATCTTCTGTCATTATATTACCCTGGTCTACTATCTACTGTCATTATATTACCCTGGTCTACCATCTACTCTCATTATATTACCCTGGTCTACCATCTACTGTCATTATATTACCCTGGTCTACCATCTACTGTCATTATATTACCCTGGTCTACCATCTACTGTCATTATATTACCCTGGTCTACCATCTACTGTCATGATATTACCCTGGTCTACCATTTACTGTCATTATATTAACCTGTTCTACCATCTACTGTCATTATATTACCCTGGTCTACCCTCTACTGTCATTATATTACCCTGACCTACCCTCTACTGTCATTATATTACCCTGGTCTACCATCTTCTATCATTATATTAACCTGGTCTGCCATCTACTGTCATTATATGACCTTATTCTACCATGGACTGTCATTGTATTACCCTGGTCTACCCTCTACTGTCATTATATTACCCTGGTCTACTCTCTACTGTCATTATATTACCCTGGTCTACCATCTACTGTCATTATATTACCCTGGTCTACCATCTACTGTCATTATATTACCCTGGTCTACCATCTACTGTCATTATATTACCCTGGTCTACCATCTACTGTCATTATATTACCCTGGTCTACCATCTACTGTCATTATATTACCCTGGTCTACCATCTACTGTCATTATATTACCCTGGTCTACCATCTACTGTCATTATATTTCCCTGATCTATCTACTGTCATTATATTACCCTGGTCTACCATCTACTGTCATTATATTACCCTGGTCTACCATCTACTGTCATTATATTTCCCTGATCTATCTACTGTCATTATATTACCCTGGTCTACCATCTACTGTCATTATATTACCCTGGTCTACCATCTACTGTCAATATATTACCCTGGTCTCTACTGTCATTATATTACCCTGGTCTACCATCTACTGTCATTATATTACCCTGGTCTACCATCTACTGTCATTATATTACCCTGGTCTACACTCTACTGTCATTATATTACCCTGGTCTACCATCTACATTCATTGTATTACCCTGGTCTACCATCTACTGTCATTATATTACCATGGTCTCTACTGTCATTATATTACCCTGGTCTACCATCTACTGTCATTATATTACCCTGGTCTACCATCTACTGTCATTATATTACCCTGCTCCACCATCCCCTGTCATTATATTACCCTGGTCTACCATCTACTGTCATTATATTACCCTGGTCTACCATCTACTGTCATTATATTACCCTGGTCTACCATCTACTGTCATTATATTACCCTGGTCTACCATCTACTGTCATTATATTACCCTGGTCTACCATCTACTGTCATTTTATTACCCTGGTCTACCATCTACTGTCATTATATTACCCTGGTCTACCATCTACTGTCATTATATTACCCTGGTCTACCCTCTACTGTCATTATATTACCCTGGTCTACCATCTACTGTCATTATATTACCCTGGTCTACCATCTACTGTCATTATATTACCCTGGTCTACCATCTACTGTCATTATATTACCCTGTCTCTACCATCTACTGTCATTATATTACCCTGGTCTGCCATCTACTGTCATTATATTACCCTGGTCTACCATCTACTGTCATTATATTACCCTGGTCTACCATCTACTGTCATTATATTACCCTGGTCTACCATCTACTGTCAATATATTACCCTGGTCTGCCATCTACTGTCATTATATTACCCTGGTCTACCATCTTCTGTCATTATATTAACCTGGTCTGCCATCTACTGTCATTATATTACCTGGTCTACCATCTACTGTCATTATATTACCCTGGTCTACCATCTACTGTCATTATATTACCCTGGTCTACCATCTACTGTCATTATATTGCCTGGTCTACCATCTACTGTCATTATATTACCCTGGTCTACCATCTACTGTCATTATATTACCCTGGTCTATCTACTGTCATTATATTACCCTGGTCTACCATCTACTGTCATTATATTACCCTGGTCTACCATCTACTGTCATTATATTACCCTGGTCTATCTACTGTCATTATATTACCCTGGTCTACCATCTACTGTCGTTATATTACCCTGGTCTACCATCCCCTGTCATTATATTACCCTGGTCTACCATCTACTGTCATTATATTACCCTGGTCTGCCATCTACTGTCATTATATTACCCTGGTCTACCATCTTCTGTCATTATAATAACCTGGTCTGCCATCTACTGTCATTATATTACCCTGGTCTACCATCTACTGTCATTATATTACCCTGGTCCTCCCCTCTACTGTCATTATATTACCCTGCTCTACCATCTACTGTCATTATATTACCCTGGTCTGCCATCTACTGTCATTATATTACCCTGGTCTACCATCTTCTGTCATTATAATGGCCTGGTCTACCATCTACTGTCAATATATTACCCTGGTCTATCTGCTGTCATTTTTACCCTAATTCTGCCCTCTAGTGTCATTATATTACCCTGGTCTACCATCTACTGTCATTATATTTCCCTGGTCTGCCATCTACTGTCATTTTAATACCCTGGTCTACCCTCTACTGTCATTATATTACCTGGTCTACCATCTACTGTCATTATATTACCCTGGTCAATTCTCTTCTGTCATTATATTACCCTGGTCTACCATCTACTGTCATTATATTACCCTGGTCTACCATCCACTGTCATTATATTACCCTGGTCTCCCATCCCTGTCATTATATTACCCTGCTCTACCATCTGCTGTCATTATATTACCTGGTCTGCCATTCTACTATCATTTATATTACCTGGTCTACCATCTTCTGTCATTATATTACCCTGGTCCTTCCTCTACTATCATTATATTACCCTGGTCTACAATCTTCTGTCATTATATTAACCTGGTCTGCCATCTACTGTGGTATATTGCCCTGGTCTACCATCTACTGTCGTTATATTAACTGGTCTGCCATCCCTGTCATTATATTAGCTCTGAATTCTACCATCTACTGTCATTATATTACCCTGGTCTGCCATCTACTGTCATTATATTACCCTGGTCTACCATCTACTGTCATTATAATTACCCTGGTCTACCATCTACTGTCATTATATTACCCTGGTCTACCATCTACTGTCATTATATTACCCCTGGTCTACCATCTACTGTCAATATATTACCCTGGTCTATCTACTGTCATTTTATATCACCTGGTCTACCTCTAGTGTCATTATATTACCCTGGTCTACCATCTACTGTCATTTATATTACCCTGGTCTACCCATCTACTGTCATTTATCTTACCCTGGTCTGTCTGCCTGTCGTTATATTGCCCTGGATACCATCTACTGTCATTATGTTGCTGATTAGTCTGCCATCTACTGTCATTTGTTTACCCTGGTCTACCAATCTGCTGTCATTATATTACCCTGGTCTACCATCTACTGTCATTATATTGCCCTGGTCTGCCATCTTTGTCATTATATTGCCTGAGTCTGCCATCTGCTGTCATTATATAACCTGGTCTACCATCTACTGTCATTATGTTACCTGGTCTGCCATCTACTGTCATTTATATTGCCCTGGTCTGCCATCTACTGTCATTATATTACCCTGGTCTAACATCTTCTGTCATTATATTACTGGTCTGCCTCTATATGTTTATAATAACCTGGTCTACCATCTACTGTCATTATATTACCTGGTCTACTCATCTACTGTGTTATATTACCCTGGTCCTCCCCTCTACTGTGTTTATATTACCCTGCTCTACCATCTACTGTCATTATATTACCCTGGTCTGCAAATCTACTATCATTATATTACCCTGGTCTGCAAATCTTCTGTGTTATAATGGCCTGGTCTGCCATCTCTGCATCGTTATGGAACCCTGGTATCTCTAATGTCATTATATTACCCTGGTCTACCATCTACTGTCATTTATATTACCCTGGTCTACCCATCTACTGTCATTATATTACCCTGGTCTACCATCTACTGTCATTATATTACCCTGGTCTACCATCTACTGTCATTATATTACCCTGGTCTACCACTCTACTGTCATTATATTACCCTGGTCTACCATCTACTGTCATTATATTACCCTGGTCTACCATCTACTGTCATTATATTACCCTGGTCTACCATCTACTGTCATTATATTACCCTGGTCTACCATCTACTGTCATTATATTACCCTGGTCTACCATCTACTGTCATTATATTACCCTGGTCTACCATCTACTGTCATTATATTACCCTGGTCTACCATCTACTGTCATTATATTACCCTGGTCTACCATCTACTGTCATTATATTACCCTGGTCTACCCTCTACTGTCATTATATTACCCTGGTCTACCATCTACTGTCATTATATTACCCTGGTCTACCATCTACTGTCATTATATTACCCTGGTCTACCATCTACTGTCATTATATTACCCTGGTCTACCATCTACTGTCATTATATTACCCTGGTCTACCATCTACTGTCATTATATTACCCTGGTCTACCATCTACTGTCATTATATTACCCTGGTCTACCATCTACTGTCATTATATTACCCTGGTCTACCATCTACTGTCATTATATTACCCTGGTCTACCATCTACTGTCATTATATTACCCTGGTCTACCATCTACTGTCATTATATTACCCTGGTCTACCATCTACTGTCATTATATTACCCTGGTCTACCATCTACTGTCATTATATTACCCTGGTCTACCATCTACTGTCATTATATTACCCTGGTCTACCATCTACTGTCATTATATTACCCTGGTCTACCATCTACTGTCATTATATTACCCTGGTCTACCATCTACTGTCATTATATTACCCTGGTCTACCATCTACTGTC
Source organism: Oncorhynchus tshawytscha (assembly GCF_018296145.1). Classification (NCBI taxonomy): domain Eukaryota; kingdom Metazoa; phylum Chordata; class Actinopteri; order Salmoniformes; family Salmonidae; genus Oncorhynchus; species Oncorhynchus tshawytscha. The sequence goes on from NW_024609107.1 coordinate 86,569, forward strand.
ATTATATTACCCTGGTCTACCATCTACTGTCATTATATTACCCTGGTCTACCATCTACTGTCATTATATTACCCTGGTCTACCATCTACTGTCATTATATTACCCTGGTCTACCATCTACTGTCATTATATTACCCTGGTCTACCATCTACTGTCATTATATTACCCTGGTCTACCATCTACTGTCATTATATTACCCTGGTCTACCATCTACTGTCATTATATTACCCTGGTCTACCATCTACTGTCATTATATTACCCTGGTCTACCATCTACTGTCATTATATTACCCTGGTCTACCATCTACTGTCATTATATTACCCTGGTCTACCATCTACTGTCATTATATTACCCTGGTCTACCATCTACTGTCATTATATTACCCTGGTCTACCATCTACTGTCATTATATTACCCTGGTCTACCATCTACTGTCATTATATTACCCTGGTCTACCATCTACTGTCATTATATTACCCTGGTCTACCATCTACTGTCATTATATTACCCTGGTCTACCATCTACTGTCATTATATTACCCTGGTCTACCATCTACTGTCATTATATTACCCTGGTCTACCATCTACTGTCATTATATTACCCTGGTCTACCATCTACTGTCATTATATTACCCTGGTCTACCATCTACTGTCATTATATTACCCTGGTCTACCATCTACTGTCATTATATTACCCTGGTCTACCATCTACTGTCATTATATTACCCTGGTCTACCATCTACTGTCATTATATTACCCTGGTCTACCATCTACTGTCATTATATTACCCTGGTCTACCATCTACTGTCATTATATTACCCTGGTCTACCATCTACTGTCATTATATTACCCTGGTCTACCATCTACTGTCATTATATTACCCTGGTCTACCATCTACTGTCATTATATTACCCTGGTCTACCATCTACTGTCATTATATTACCCTGGTCTACCATCTACTGTCATTATATTACCCTGGTCTACCATCTACTGTCATTATATTACCCTGGTCTACCATCTACTGTCATTATATTACCCTGGTCTACCATCTACTGTCATTATATTACCCTGGTCTACCATCTACTGTCATTATATTACCCTGGTCTACCATCTACTGTCATTATATTACCCTGGTCTACCATCCCACTGTCATTATATTACCCTGGTCTACCATCTACTGTCATTATATTACCCTGGTCTACCCATCTACTGTCATTATATTACCCTGGTCTACCATCTACTGTCATTATATTACCCTGGTCTACCATCTACTGTCATTATATTACCCTGGTCTACCATCTACTGTCATTATATTACCCTGGTCTACCATCTACTGTCATTATATTACCCTGGTCTACCATCTACTGTCATTATATTACCCTGGTCTACCATCTACTGTCATTATATTACCCTGGTCTACCATCTACTGTCATTATATTACCCTGGTCTACCATCTACTGTCATTATATTACCCTGGTCTACCATCTACTGTCATTATATTACCCTGGTCTACCATCTACTGTCATTATATTACCCTGGTCTACCATCTACTGTCATTATATTACCCTGGTCTACCATCTACTGTCATTATATTACCCTGGTCTACCATCTACTGTCATTATATTACCCTGGTCTACCATCTACTGTCATTATATTACCCTGGTCTACCATCTACTGTCATTATATTACCCTGGTCTACCATCTACTGTCATTATATTACCCTGGTCTACCATCTACTGTCATTATATTACCCTGGTCTACCATCTACTGTCATTATATTACCCTGGTCTACCATCTACTGTCATTATATTACCCTGGTCTACCATCTACTGTCATTATATTACCCTGGTCTACCATCTACTGTCATTATATTACCCTGGTCTACCATCTACTGTCATTATATTACCCTGGTCTACCATCTACTGTCATTATATTACCCTGGTCTACCATCTACTGTCATTATATTACCCTGGTCTACCATCTACTGTCATTATATTACCCTGGTCTACCATCTACTGTCATTATATTACCCTGGTCTACCATCTACTGTCATTATATTACCCTGGTCTACCATCTACTGTCATTATATTACCCTGGTCTACCATCTACTGTCATTATATTACCCTGGTCTACCATCTACTGTCATTATATTACCCTGGTCTACCATCTACTGTCATTATATTACCCTGGTCTACCATCTACTGTCATTATATTACCCTGGTCTACCATCTACTGTCATTATATTACCCTGGTCTACCATCTACTGTCATTATATTACCCTGGTCTACCATCTACTGTCATTATATTACCCTGGTCTACCATCTACTGTCATTATATTACCCTGGTCTACCATCTACTGTCATTATATTACCCTGGTCTACCATCTACTGTCATTATATTACCCTGGTCTACCATCTACTGTCATTATATTACCCTGGTCTACCATCTACTGTCATTATATTACCCTGGTCTACCATCTACTGTCATTATATTACCCTGGTCTACCATCTACTGTCATTATATTACCCTGGTCTACCATCTACTGTCATTATATTACCCTGGTCTACCATCTACTGTCATTATATTACCCTGGTCTACCATCTACTGTCATTATATTACCCTGGTCTACCATCTACTGTCATTATATTACCCTGGTCTACCATCTACTGTCATTATATTACCCTGGTCTACCATCTACTGTCATTATATTACCCTGGTCTACCATCTACTGTCATTATATTACCCTGGTCTACCATCTACTGTCATTATATTACCCTGGTCTACCATCTACTGTCATTATATTACCCTGGTCTACCATCTACTGTCATTATATTACCCTGGTCTACCATCTACTGTCATTATATTACCCTGGTCTACCATCTACTGTCATTATATTACCCTGGTCTACCATCTACTGTCATTATATTACCCTGGTCTACCATCTACTGTCATTATATTACCCTGGTCTACCATCTACTGTCATTATATTACCCTGGTCTACCATCTACTGTCATTATATTACCCTGGTCTACCATCTACTGTCATTATATTACCCTGGTCTACCATCTACTGTCATTATATTACCCTGGTCTACCATCTACTGTCATTATATTACCCTGGTCTACCATCTACTGTCATTATATTACCCTGGTCTACCATCTACTGTCATTATATTACCCTGGTCTACCATCTACTGTCATTATATTACCCTGGTCTACCATCTACTGTCATTATATTACCCTGGTCTACCATCTACTGTCATTATATTACCCTGGTCTACCATCTACTGTCATTATATTACCCTGGTCTACCATCTACTGTCATTATATTACCCTGGTCTACCATCTACTGTCATTATATTACCCTGGTCTACCATCTACTGTCATTATATTACCCTGGTCTACCATCTACTGTCATTATATTACCCTGGTCTACCATCTACTGTCATTATATTACCCTGGTCTACCATCTACTGTCATTATATTACCCTGGTCTACCATCTACTGTCATTATATTACCCTGGTCTACCATCTACTGTCATTATATTACCCTGGTCTACCATCTACTGTCATTATATTACCCTGGTCTACCATCTACTGTCATTATATTACCCTGGTCTACCATCTACTGTCATTATATTACCCTGGTCTACCATCTACTGTCATTATATTACCCTGGTCTACCATCTACTGTCATTATATTACCCTGGTCTACCATCTACTGTCATTATATTACCCTGGTCTACCATCTACTGTCATTATATTACCCTGGTCTACCATCTACTGTCATTATATTACCCTGGTCTACCATCTACTGTCATTATATTACCCTGGTCTACCATCTACTGTCATTATATTACCCTGGTCTACCATCTACTGTCATTATATTACCCTGGTCTACCATCTACTGTCATTATATTACCCTGGTCTACCATCTACTGTCATTATATTACCCTGGTCTACCATCTACTGTCATTATATTACCCTGGTCTACCATCTACTGTCATTATATTACCCTGGTCTACCATCTACTGTCATTATATTACCCTGGTCTACCCATCTACTGTCATTATATTACCCTGGTCTACCATCTACTGTCATTATATTACCCTGGTCTACCATCTACTGTCATTATATTACCCTGGTCTACCATCTACTGTCATTATATTACCCTGGTCTACCATCTACTGTCATTATATTACCCTGGTCTACCATCTACTGTCATTATATTACCCTGGTCTACCATCTACTGTCATTATATTACCCTGGTCTACCATCTACTGTCATTATATTACCCTGGTCTACCATCTACTGTCATTATATTACCCTGGTCTACCATCTACTGTCATTATATTACCCTGGTCTACCATCTACTGTCATTATATTACCCTGGTCTAACATCTTCTGTCATTATATTACCCTGGTCTACACTCTACTGTCATTATATCACCCTGGTCTACCATCTACTGTCATTATATTACCCTGGTCTACCATCTACTGTCATTATATTACCCTGGTCTCTACTGTCATTATATTACCCTGGTCTACCATCTACTGTCATTGTATTACCCTGGTCTACCATCTACTGTCATTATATTACCCTGGTCTCTACTGTCATTATATTACCCTGGTCTACCATCTACTGTCATTATATTACCCTGGTCTACCATCTACTGTCATTATATTACCCTGGTCTACCATCCCCTGTCATTATATTACCCTGGTCTACCATCTACTGTCATTATATTACCCTGGTCTACCATCTACTGTCATTATATTACCCTGGTCTACCATCTACTGTCATTATATTACCCTGGTCTACCATCTACTGTCATTATATTACCCTGGTCTACCATCTACTGTCATTATATTACCCTGGTCTACCATCTACTGTCATTATATTACCCTGGTCTACCATCTACTGTCATTATATTACCCTGGTCTACCATCTACTGTCATTATATTACCCTGGTCTACCATCTACTGTCATTATATTACCCCTGGTCTACCATCTACTGTCATTATATTACCCTGGTCTACCATCTACTGTCATTATATACCCTGAGTCTACCATCCTATTGTTGTTATATTACCCTGGTCTACCATCTACTGTCATTATATTACCCTTGTCTACCATCTACTGTCATTATATTACCCTGGTCTACCATCTACTGTCAGATTCTTGTTTCCACATTTTACTGTCATTATATTACCCTGGTTCATTTCCACTGTCATTATATTACCCTGGTCTACATTCTACTGTCATTATATTACCCTGGTTCTGACCATTTCCATTGTTTTATATTACCCTGGTCTAACATCTTCTGTCATTATATTACCCTGGTCTACACTCTACTGTCATTATATCACCCTGGTCTACCATCTACTGTCATTGTATTACCCTGGTCTACCATCTACTGTCATTATAATACCCTGGTCTCTACTGTCATTATATTACCCTGGTCTACCATCTACTGTCATTGTATTACCCTTGTCCTCCATCTACTGTCATTATATTAACCTGGTCTGCCATCTACTGTCATTATATCACCCTGGTCTACCATCTACTGTCATTATATTACCCTGGTCTACCATCTACTGTCATTATATTACCCTGGTCTACCATCTACTGTCATTATATTGCCTGGTCTACCATCCCTGTCATTATATTACCCTGGTCTACCATCTTCTGTCATTATATTACCCTGGTCTACCATCTACTGTCATTATATTACCCTGATCTATCTACTGTCATTATGTTACCTGGTCTACCATCTACTGTCATTATATTACCCTGGTCTACCATCTACTGTCATTATATTACCCTGGTCTATCTACTGTCATTATATTACCCTGGTCTACCATCTACTGTCATTATATTACCCTGGTCTACCATCTACTGTCATTATATTACCCTGGTCTATCTACTGTCATTATATTACCCTGATCTACCATCTTCTGTCATTATATTTGCCTACTGTCATTATATACCCTGGTCTACCATCTACTGTCATTATATTACCCTGGTCTACCATCTACTGTCATTATATTACCCTGGTCTACCATCCCCTGTCATTATATTACCTTTGGTCTACCATCTACTGGCATTATATTACCATGGTCTACCCTCTACTGTCATTATATTACCCTGGTCTACCATCTACTGTCATTATATTACCCTGGTCTACCATCTACTGTCATTTTTACCCTGGTCTACCATCTACTGTCATTATATTACCCTGGTCTACCATCTACTGTCATTATATTACCCTGGTCTACCATCTACTGTCATTATATTACCCTGGTCTCATCTACTGTCATTATATTTCTGGTCTATCTCCCTGTCATTATATTACCCTGGTCTACCATCTACTGTCATTATATTACCCTGGTCTACCATCTACTGTCATTATATTACCCTGGTCTACCATCTACTGTCATTATATTACCCTGGTCTACCATCTACTGTCATTATATTACCCTGGTCTACCATCTTCTGTCATTATATTACCCTGGTCTACACTCTACTGTCATTATATCACCCTGGTCTACCATCTACTGTCATTATATTACCCTGGTCTACCATCTACTGTCATTATATTACCCTGGTCTCTACTGTCATTATATTACCCTGGTCTACCATCTACTGTCATTGTATTACCCTGGTCTACCATCTACTGTCATTATATTACCCTGGTCTACCATCTACTGTCATTATATTACCCTGGTCTACCATCTACTGTCATTATATTACCCTGGTCTACCATCTACTGTCATTATATTACCCTGGTCTACCATCCCCTGTCATTATATTACCCTGGTCTATCATCTACTGTCATTATATTACCCTGGTCTACCATCTACTGTCATTATATTACCCTGGTCTACCATCCCTGTCATTATATTACCATGGTCTCTACTGTCATTATAATACCCTCCATCTACTGTCATTATATTACCCTGGTCTACCATCTACTGTCATTATATTACCCTGGTCTACCATCTACTGTCATTATATTACCCTGGTCTACCATCTACTGTCATTATATTACCCTGGTCTACCATCTACTGTCATTATATTACCCTGGTCTACCATCTACTGTCATTATATTACCCTGGTCTACCATCTACTGTCATTATATTACCCTGGTCTACCATCTACTGTCATTATATTACCCTGGTCTACCATCTACTGTCATTATATTACCCTGGTCTACCATCTTCTGTCATTATATTACCCTGGTCTACCATCTACTGTCATTATATTACCCTGGTCTACCATCTACTGTCATTATATTACCCTGGTCTACCATCTACTGTCATTATATTACCCTGGTCTACCATCTACTGTCATTATATTACCCTGGTCTACCATCTACTGTCATTATATTACCCTGGTCTACCATCTACTGTCATTATATTACCCTGGTCTACCATCTACTGTCATTATATTACCCTGGTCTACCCATCTACTGTCATTATATTACCCTGGTCTACCATCTACTGTCATTATATTACCCTGGTCTACCATCTACTGTCATTATATTACCCTGGTCTACCATCTACTGTCATTATATTACCCTGGTCTACCATCTACTGTCATTATATTACCCTGGTCTACCATCTACTGTCATTATATTACCCTGGTCTACCATCTACTGTCATTATATTACCCTGGTCTACCATCTACTGTCATTATATTACCCTGGTCTACCATCTACTGTCATTATATTACCCTGGTCTACCATCTACTGTCATTATATTACCCTGGTCTACCATCTACTGTCATTATATTACCCTGGTCTACCATCTACTGTCATTATATTACCCTGGTCTACCATCTACTGTCATTATATTACCCTGGTCTACCATCTACTGTCATTATATTACCCTGGTCTACCATCTACTGTCATTATATTACCCTGGTCTACCATCTACTGTCATTATATTACCCTGGTCTACCATCTACTGTCATTATATTACCCTGGTCTACCATCTACTGTCATTATATTACCCTGGTCTACCATCTACTGTCATTATATTACCCTGGTCTACCATCTACTGTCATTATATTACCCTGGTCTACCATCTACTGTCATTATATTACCCTGGTCTACCATCTACTGTCATTATATTACCCTGGTCTACCATCTACTGTCATTATATTACCCTGGTCTACCATCTACTGTCATTATATTACCCTGGTCTACCATCTACTGTCATTATATTACCCTGGTCTACCATCTACTGTCATTATATTACCCTGGTCTACCATCTACTGTCATTATATTACCCTGGTCTACCATCTACTGTCATTATATTACCCTGGTCTACCACTCTACTGTCATTATATTACCCTGGTCTACCATCTACTGTCATTATATTACCCTGGTCTACCATCTACTGTCATTATATTACCCTGGTCTACCATCTACTGTCATTATATTACCCTGGTCTACCATCTACTGTCATTATATTACCCTGGTCTACCATCTACTGTCATTATATTACCCTGGTCTACCATCTACTGTCATTATATTACCCTGGTCTACCATCTACTGTCATTATATTACCCTGGTCTACCATCTACTGTCATTATATTACCCTGGTCTACCATCTACTGTCATTATATTACCCTGGTCTACCACTCTACTGTCATTATATTACCCTGGTCTACCATCTACTGTCATTATATTACCCTGGTCTACCATCTACTGTCATTATATTACCCTGGTCTACCCTCTACTGTCATTATATTACCCTGGTCTACCATCTACTGTCATTATATTACCCTGGTCTACCATCTACTGTCATTATATTACCCTGGTCTACCATCTACTGTCATTATATTACCCTGGTCTACCATCTACTGTCATTATATTACCCTGGTCTACCATCTACTGTCATTATATTACCCTGGTCTACCATCTACTGTCATTATATTACCCTGGTCTACCATCTACTGTCATTATATTACCCTGGTCTACCATCTACTGTCATTATATTACCCTGGTCTACCATCTACTGTCATTATATTACCCTGGTCTACCATCTACTGTCATTATATTACCCTGGTCTACCATCTACTGTCATTATATTACCCTGGTCTACCATCTACTGTCATTATATTACCCTGGTCTACCATCTACTGTCATTATATTACCCTGGTCTACCATCTACTGTCATTATATTACCCTGGTCTACCATCTACTGTCATTATATTACCCTGGTCTACCATCTACTGTCATTATATTACCCTGGTCTACCATCTACTGTCATTATATTACCCTGGTCTACCATCTACTGTCATTATATTACCCTGGTCTACCATCTACTGTCATTATATTACCCTGGTCTACCATCTACTGTCATTATATTACCCTGGTCTACCATCTACTGTCATTATATTACCCTGGTCTACCCTCTACTGTCATTATATTACCCTGGTCTACCATCTACTGTCATTATATTACCCTGGTCTACCATCTACTGTCATTATATTACCCTGGTCTACCATCTACTGTCATTATATTACCCTGGTCTACCATCTACTGTCATTATATTACCCTGGTCTACCATCTACTGTCATTATATTACCCTGGTCTACCATCTACTGTCATTATATTACCCTGGTCTACCATCTACTGTCATTATATTACCCTGGTCTACCATCTACTGTCATTATATTACCCTGGTCTACCATCTACTGTCATTATATTACCCTGGTCTACCATCTACTGTCATTATATTACCCTGGTCTACCATCTACTGTCATTATATTACCCTGGTCTACCATCTACTGTCATTATATTACTCTGGTCTACCATCTACTGTCATTATATTACCCTGGTCTACCATCTACTGTCATTATATTACCCTGGTCTACCATCTACTGTCATTATATTACCCTGGTCTACCATCTACTGTCATTATATTACCCTTATCTACTATCTATTGTCATTATATTAACTTATTCATTATTTATTATATTACCTGGTCAACCATATGCTGTCATTATATTACCTGGTCTGCCATCCAGTCACTATATTACCATGGTCTACCATCTACTGTCATTAATATTACCTGGTCTACCCTCTACTGTCATTATATTACCCTGGTCTACCATCTACTGTCATTATATTACCTGATCTACCATCTACTGTGTTACATTACCCTGGTCTAACATTTATGTGCCAGTATTACCCTGGTCAGCCGTATTCTTTTAACTAAGCCACAGATATCAGTGCTGTGCCTGGTCTACTATCTACTGTCACTATATTACCATGGTCTACCATCTACTGTTATATAATATTACTAGATCTACCCTCTACTGTCATTATATTACCCTGGTCTACCATCTACTGTCATTGTATTACCCCTGGTCTACCATCTACTGTCATTATATTACCCATGGTCGTTATTATTCTCTACTGTCATTATATTACTCCTGGTCTATCATCTACTGTCATTATATTACCCTGGTCTACCATCTATGTCATTATATTACCCTGGTCTACAATCTACTGTCATTATATTACCCTGGTCTACCATCTACTGTCATTATATTACCATGAGTCTACCATCTACTGTCATTATTACCCTGGTCCAGCATCTACTGTCATTATATTCTCCCTGTCATTATATTACCCTGGTCTACCATCTACTGTCATTATATTACCCTGGTCTACCATCCCTGTCATTTATTACCTGGTTACCATCTACTGTCACTTTATTCTCTGGTCTACCCTTTCATACTGTCATTATATTACCCTGGTCTACCATCTACTGTCATATATTTCTGGTCTACCATCTACTGTCATTATATTACCCTGGTCTATCTACTGTCATTATATTACCCTGGTCTACCATCTACTGTCATTATACATTCTGGTCTATTTCATCTACTGGTCGTTATTTACCCTGGTCGTTATATTATCTACTGTCATTATATTACCCTGGTCTACCATCTACTGTCATTATATTTCCTGGTCTACCATCTACTGTCATTATATTACCCTGGTCTATCTACTGTCGTTATGTTACATCCTGTTTGTCTACCATCCCCTGTCAATATATTACCCTGGTCTATCTATGTCATTTTATTATTACCTGGTCTACCCATCTAGTGTCATTTATATTACCTGGTCTACCATCTACTGTCATTATATTACCCTGGTCTACCATCTATTGTCATTTATATTACCTTGGTCTACCATCTATTGTCATTATATTACCTGGTCTACCATCTGCTGTCCATTATATCACCTGTCTGGTCTACCATCTACTGTCATTATATTACCTGGTCTACCATCTGCTGTCATTATATTACCCTGGTCTACCATCCCCTGTCATTATATTACCCTGGTATACCATCTACTGTCATTATATTACCTGGTCTACCATCTACTGTCATTATATTACCCTGGTCTACCATCTACTGTCATTATATTACCCTGTCTACCATCTACTGTCATTTTATTACCTGGTCTACCTATCTACTGTCATTATATTACCCTAATCTACCATCTACTGTCATTATATTACCCTGGTCTACCATCTACTGTCATTATATTACCCTGGTCTACCATCTACTGTCATTATATTACCCTGGTCTCCATCTACTGTCATTATATTACCCTGGTCTACCATCTACTGTCATTATATTACCCTGGTCTACCATCTACTGTCATTATATTACCCTGGTCTACCATCTACTGTCATTATATTACCTGGTCTACCATCTACTGTCATTATATTACCCTGGTCTACCATCTACTGTCATTATATTACCCTGGTCTACCATCTACTGTCATTATATTGCCCTGGTCTACCATCTACTGTCATTATATTACCTGGTCTATCTACTGTCATTTTATCACCCTGGTCTACCATCTACTGTCATTATATTTGTCCTGGTCTACCATCTACTGTCATTATATTACCTGGTCTACCATCTACTGTCATTATATTACCCTGGTCTACCATCCCCTGTCATTATATCACCTGGTCTACACTCTGCTGTCATTATATCACCCTGGTCTACCATCTACTGTCATTATATTACCCTGGTCTACCATCTACTGTCATTATATTACCCTGGTCTACCATCCCCTGTCATTATATTACACTGGTATACCATCCCTGTCATTATATTACCCTGGTCTACCATCTACTGTCATTATGTTACCCTGGTCTACCATCTACTGTCATTATATTACCCTGGTCTACCATCTACTGTCATTATATTACCTGGTCTAACATCTTCTGTCATTATATTACCCTGGTCTACACTCTACTGTCATTATATCACCCTGGTCTACCATCTACTGTCATTATATTGCCCTGGTCTACCAACAATGTCATTATATTACCATGGTCTCTACTGTCATTATATTACCCTGGTCTACCATCTACTGTCATTGTATTACCCTGGTCTACCATCTACTGTCATTATATTACCATGGTCTCTACTGTCATTATATTGCCCTGGTCTACCATCTACTGTCATTATATTACCCTGGTCTACCATCTACTGTCATTTATATTACCCTGGTCTACCATCCCCTGTCATTATATTACCCTGGTCTACCATCTACTGGCATTGTATTACCCTGGTCTACCATCTACTGTCATTATGTTACCCTGGTCTACCATCCCCTGTCATTATATTACCCTGGTCTACCATCTACTGTCATTTTAATACCCTGGTCTACCATCTACTGTCATTATATTACCCTGGTCTACCATCTACTGTCATTATATTACCCTGGTCTACCATCTACTGTCATTATATTACCCTGGTCTACCATCTACTGTCATTATATTACCCTGGTCTACCATCTACTGTCATTATATTACCCTGGTCTACCATCTACTGTCATTATATTACCCTGGTCTACCATCTACTGTCATTATATTACCCTGGTCTACCATCTACTGTCATTATATTACCCTGGTCTACCATCTACTGTCATTATATTACCCTGGTCTACCATCTACTGTCATTATATTACCCTGGTCTACCATCTTCTGTCATTATATTACCCTGGTCTGCCATCTACTGTCATTATATTACCCTGGTCTACCATCTACTGTCATTATATTACCCTGGTCTACCCCTCTACTGTCATTATATTACCCTGGTCTACCATCTACTGTCATTATATTACCCTGGTCTACCATCTACTGTCATTATATTACCCTGGTCTACCATCTACTGTCATTATATTACCCTGGTCTACCCCATCTACTGTCATTATATTACCCTGGTCTACCCATCTACTGTCATTATATTACCCTGGTCTACCATCTACTGTCATTATATTACCCTGGTCTACCATCTACTGTCATTATATTACCCTGGTCTACCATCTACTGTCATTATATTACCCTGGTCTACCATCTACTGTCATTATATTACCCTGGTCTACCATCTACTGTCATTATATTACCCTGGTCTACCATCTACTGTCATTATATTACCCTGGTCTACCATCTACTGTCATTATATTACCCTGGTCTACATCTACTGTCATTATATTACCCTGGTCTACCATCTACTGTCATTATATTACCCTGGTCTACCATCTACTGTCATTATATTACCCTGGTCTACCATCTACTGTCATTATATTACCCTGGTCTACCATCCCCTGTCATTATATTACCCTGGTCTACCATCTACTGTCATTATATTACCCTGGTCTACCATCTACTGTCATTATGTTACCCTGGTCTACCATCTACTGTCATTATATTACCCTGGTCTACCATCTACTGTCATTATATTACCCTGGTCTACCATCTACTGTCATTATATTACCCTGGTCTACACATCTACTGTCATTATATTACCCTGGTCTACCATCTACTGTCATTATATTACCCTGGTCTACCATCTACTGTCATTATATTACCCTGGTCTACCCTCTACTGTCATTATATTACCCTGGTCTACCATCTACTGTCATTATATTACCCTGGTCTACCATCTACTGTCATTATATTACCCTGGTCTACCATCTACTGTCATTATATTACCCTGGTCTACCATCTACTGTCATTATATTACCCTGGTCTACCATCTACTGTCATTATATTACCCTGGTCTACCATCTACTGTCATTATATTACCCTGGTCTACCATCTACTGTCATTATATTACCCTGGTCTACCATCTACTGTCATTATATTACCCTGGTCTACCATCTACTGTCATTATATTACCCTGGTCTACCATCTACTGTCATTATATTACCCTGGTCTACCATCTACTGTCATTATACTACCCTGGTCTACCATCTACTGTCATTATATTAACCTGGTCTACCATCTACTGTCATTATATTACCCTCTACTGTCATTATATTACCCTGGTCTGCCATCTAATGTCATTATATTACCCTGGTCAACCATCTACTGCCATTATATTACCATGGTCGACCATCTACTGTCATTATATTACCCTGGCCTACCCTCTACTGTCATTATATTACCCCGGTCTACCATCTACTGTTATTATATTACCCTGGTCTACCATCTACTGTCATTATATTACCCTGGTCTACCATCTACTGTCATTATATTACCCTGGTCTACCATCTACTGTCATTATATTTACCCTGGTCTACCCTCTACTGTCATTATATTACCCTGGTCTACCATCTACTGTCATTATATTACCCTGGTCTACCATCTACTGTCAATATATTACCCTGGTTCACTCTACTGTCATTATATCACCCTCAGTCTACCATCTACTGTCATTATATTACCCTGTCTACCATCTACTGTCATTATATTACCCTGGTCTCTACTGTCATTATATTACCCTGGTCTACCATCTACTGTCATTGTATTACCCTGGTCTACCATCTACTGTCATTATATCACCTGGTCTACACTCTACTGTCATTATATCACCCTGGTCTACCATCTACTGTCATTATATTACCCTGGTCTACCATCTACTGTCATTATATTACCCTGGTCTACCATCTACTGTCATTATATTACTCCTTGGTCTACTATCCCCTGTCATTATATTACCCTGGTCTACCATCTACTGTCATTATATTACCCTGGTCTACCATCTACTGTCATTATATTTCCCTGATCTATCTACTGTCATTATATTACCCTGGTCTACCATCTACTGTCATTATATTACCCTGGTCTACCATCTACTGTCATTATATTTCCCTGATCTATCTACTGTCATTATATTACCCTGGTCTACCATCTACTGTCATTATATTACCCTGGTCTACCATCTAATATGTCATTATATTATCTGTCTACCATCTACTGTCATTGACACTTGGTCTACCATCTACTGTCATTATATTACCATGGTCTCTACTGTCATTATATTACCCTGGTCTACCATCTACTGTCATTATATTACCCTGGTCTACCATCTACTGTCATTATATTACCCTGGTCTACCATCCCCTTGTCATTATATTACCCTGGTCTACCATCTACTGGCATTATATTACCATGGTCTACCATCTACTGTCATTATGTTACTCCTGGTCTACCATCCCTGTCATTATATTACCCTGGTCTACCACCACTGTCATTTTAATACCCTGGTCTACTCCTCTACTTGTCATTATATTACCCTGGTCTACCATCTACTGTCATATTACCCTGGTCTACCATCTACTGTCATTATATTACCCTGGTCTATCTACTGTCATTTATTGTGCCCTGGTCTACCATCTACTGTCTCATTATATTACCTACTGTCATTATATTACCTCTGGTCTATCTACTGTCATTATATTACCCTGGTCTTCCATCTACTGTCATTATATTACCCTGGTCTACCATCCTCTGTCAATATATATTACCCTGGTCTACCATCTACTGTCATTTTACACCCTGGTCTACCCTCTAGTGTCATTATATTACCCTTGGTCTGCCATCTACTGTCATTATATTTCCCTGGTCTACCCTCTACTGTCATTATATTACCCTGGTCTCCATCCACTGTCATTATATCACCTGGTCTACACTCTACTGTCATTATATCACCCTGGTCTACCATCTACTGTCATTATATTACCCTGGTCTACCATCTACTGTCATTATATTACCCTGGTTCTGCCATCTGCTGTCGTTATATTGCCTGAGTCTGCCCTCTGCTGTCATTATGTTGGCCTGGTCTACCATCTACTGTCATTATATTACCCTGGTCTACCATCTACTGTCATTTATATTACCCTGGTCTACCATCTTCTGTCATTTATATTGCCTGGTCTACCATCTACTGTCATTATATTACCCTGGTCTACCATCTACTGTCATTATATTACCCTGGTCTCCTCTACTGTCATTATATTACCATGTTCTGCCATCTACTGTCATTATATTACCCTGGTCTGCCATCTACTGTCATTATATTACCCTGGTCTACATCTACTGTCATTATATTACCCTGGTCTCTACTGTCATTATATTACTCTGGTCTACCATCTACTGTCATTATATTACCCTGGTCTACATCCCTCATTATATTACCCTGGTGCCATCTACTGTCATTGGACTATTAACCGGTCTCTGCAGTTCAAAACCCCAGCTGACCAAGGTACAAATTTATGTTGCCCTGGTCCTCTACTGTCATTATATTACCCTGTTCCCACCGTCCTAAGAACTGTTCATTTTATTGCCTGGTCTGCATCTACTAAATTTAACCTGGTTACCATCTACTGTCATTATATTACCCTGGTCTACCATCCCCTGTCATTATATTGCCTGGTCTACCATCTACTGTCATTATATTACCCTGGTCTACCATCTATCTGTCATTATATTACCCTGGTCTCTACTGTCATTATATTACCCTGGTCTACCATCTACTGTCATTTTATTACCTGGTCTACCTCTACTGTCATTATATTAGCCCTGGTCTACTATCTAATGTTCTGTTACTTACCCTGGTCTACCCATCTACTGTCATTATATTACCCTTGGTCTATCTACTGTCATTATATTACCCTGTTCTCCCATCTACTGTCATTATATTACCCTGGTCTACCATCTGCTGTCATTATATTTCCTGCTCTACCATCTACTGTCATTATATTACCCAGGTCTGCCATCTACTGTCATTATATTACCCTGGTCTCTCTTCTGTCATTATAATAACCTGGTCTGCCATCTACTGTCATTATATTACCCTGGTCTACCATCTACTGTCATTATATTACCCTGGTCCTCCTCTACTGTCATTATATTACCCTGCTCTACCATCTACTGTCATTATATTACCCTGGTCTCTACCATCTATTGTTCGTTATATTACCCTTGTCTACCATCTACTGTCATTATATTACCCTGGTTCTACTATTTATTGTCATTATATTACCCTGGTCTGCCATCTCCATTGTCATTATATACCCTGGTCTACCATCTTCTGTCATTATTTAACCTGGTCTGCACATCATTGTCATTATATTACCCTGGTCTACCATCTACTGTCATTATATTACCCTGGTCTCCCTCTACTGTCATTATATTACCCTGGTCTACCATCTACTGTCATTATATTACCCTGGTCTACCATCTACTGTCATTATATTGCCTGGTCTACCATCTACTGTCATTATATTACCCTGGTCTCCTCTACTGTCATTATATTACCTTTGTCTACCCTCTACTGTCATTATATTTCCCTGATCTGTCTACTGTCATTATATTACCCTGGTCTACCATCTACTGTCATTATATTACCCTGTCTACCATCTACTGTCAATATATCACCCTGGTCTATCTACTGTCATTTTATTACCCTGGTCTACCATCTACTGTCATTATATTACCCTTGGTCTTCCATCTACTGTCATTATATTACACCTGGTCTACACTCTACTGTCATTATATCACCCTGGTCTACCATCTACTGTCATTATATTACCCTGGTCTACCATCTACTGTCATTATATTACCCTGGTCTACCATCTACTGTCATTATATTACCCTGGTCTACCATCCCCTGTCATTATATTACCCTGGTCTACCATCTACTGTCATTATATTACCCTGGTCTACCATCTACTGTCATTATGTTACCCTGGTCTACCATCTACTGTCATTATATTACCCTGGTCTACCATCTACTGTCATTATATTACCCTGGTCTAACATCTTCTGTCATTATATTACCCTGGTCTACACTCTACTGTCATTATATCACCCTGGTCTACCATCTACTGGCATTATATTACCCTGGTCTACCATCTACTGTCATTATATTACCCTGGTCTCTACTGTCATTATATTACCCTGGTCTACCATCTACTGTCATTGTATTACTCCTGGTCTACCATCTACTGTCATTATATTACCCTGGTCTCTACATTGTCATTATATTACCCTGGTCTCTACTGTCATTATATTACCCTGGTCTACTCTCTACTGTCATTATATTACCCTGGTCTACCATCTACTGTCATTATATTACCTGGTCTACCATCCCTGTCATTATATTACTTCCTGGTCTATTATCCCTGTCATAGATATTGCCCTGGTCTGCCATCTACTGTCATTATATTACCTTGGTCTACCATCTACATTGTCATTATATTACCCTGGTCTACTCATCCCCTGTCATTATATTGCCCTGGTCTACCATCCATTGTCATTATATACCTTGGTCACCGCATCATTGTCATTATATTACCCTGGTCTACCATCCCCTGTCATTATATTACCATGTTTGGTCTACCATCTTCTGTCATTATAATAACTTGGGTCTGCCATCTACTGTCATTATATTACCCTGGTCTACCATCTACTGTCATTATATTACCCTGGTCTCCCTCTACTGTCATTATATTACCCTGCTCTACCATCTACTGTCATTATATTACCCTGGTCTACCATCTACTGTCATTATATTACTCTGGTCTACCATCTACTGTCATTATATTACCCTGGCCTACCATCTAATGTCAATATTATACCCTGGTCTACCTTCTACTGTCATTATAGAACCTAGATCATCTACTGTCATTATATTACTCTGGTCTACCATCTACTGTCATTATATTACCCTGGTCTACCATCTACTGTCATTATATCACCTGGTTCACACTTACTGTCATTATATCACCCTTGTCTACCATCTACTGTCATTATATTACCCTGGTCTACCATCCACTGTCATTATATTACCCTGGTCTACTCTGCACTGTCATTATATTACCCTGGTCTACCATCTACTGTCATTATATTACCCTGGTCTACCATCCTGTCATTATATTGCCCTTGGTCTATCATCTACTGGCATTATATTACCCTGGTCTACCATCTACTGTCATTATATTACCCTGGTCTACCATCCCCTGTCATTATATTACCCTGGTCTACCATCTACTGTCATTATATTACCCTGGTCTGCCATCTACTGTCATTATATTACCCTGGTCTGCCATCTACTGTCATTATAATAACCTGGTCTGCCATCTACTGTCATTATATTACCCTGGTCTACCATCTACTGTCATTATATATTACCCCTGGTCTCCCTCTACTGTCATTATATTACCCTGCTCTACCATCTACTGTCATATTACCCTGGTCTACCATCTACTGTCATTATATTACTCTGGTCTACCATCTACTGTCATTATATTACCCTGGCCTACCATCTAATGTCAATATTATACCCTGGTCTACTCCCTCTACTGTCATTATAGAACCCTGGTATCTCTACTGTCATTATATTACTCTGGTCTACCATCTACTGTCATTATATTACCCTGGTCTACTCATCTACTGTCATTATATCACCTGGTCTACACTCTGCTGTCATTATATCACCCTGGTCTACCATCTACTGTCATTATATTACCCTGGTCTACCATCTACTGTCATTATATTACCCTGGTCTACCATCTACTGTCATTATATTACCCTGGTCTACCATCCTGTCATTATAGCCACTTGGTCTACCATCTACTGTCATTATATTACCCTGGTCTACCATCTACTGTCATTATATTTCCCTGATCTATCTACTGTCATTATATTACCCTGGTCTACCATCTACTGTCATTATATTACTCCTGGTCTACCATCTACTGTCATTATATTTCCCTGAGTCTACCATCTACTGTCATTATATTACCCTGGTCTACCATCTACTGTCATTATATTACCCTGGTCTACCATCTACTGTCATTATATTACCCTGGTCTACCATCTACTGTCATTATATTACCCTGGTCTACCATCTACTGTCATTATATTACCCTGGTCTACCATCTACTGTCATTATATTACCCTGGTCTACCATCTACTGTCATTATATTACCCTGGTCTACCATCTACTGTCATTATATTACCCTGGTCTACCATCTACTGTCATTATATTACCCTGGTCTACACTCTACTGTCATTATATTACCCTGGTCTACCATCTACTGTCATTATATTACCCTGGTCTACCATCTACTGTCATTATATTACCCTGGTCTACCATCTACTGTCATTATATTACCCTGGTCTACCATCTACTGTCATTTTATTACCCTGGTCTACCATCTACTGTCATTATATTACCCTGGTCAACCATCTACTGTCATTATATTACCCTGGTCTACCATCTACTGTCATTATATTACCCTGGTCTACCATCTACTGTCATTATATTACCCTGGTCTCCCCTCTACTGTCATTATATTACCCTGGTCTACATCTACTGTCATTATATTACCCTGGTCTACCACCTACTGTCATTATAGTACCCTGGTCTACCAACTACTGTCATTATATTACACTGGACAACCATCTACTGTCATTATATTACCCTGGTCTACCATCTACTGTCATTATATTACCCTGGTCTACCATCTACTGTCATTATATTACCCTGGTCTACCATCTACTGTCATTATATTACCCTGGTCTACCATCTACTGTCATTATATTACCCTGGTCTACCATCTACTGTCATTATATTACCCTGGTCTACCATCTACTGTCATTATATTACCCTGGTCTACCATCTCCCTGTCATTATATTACCCTGGTCTACCATCTACTGTCATTATATTACCCTGGTCTACCATCTACTGTCATTATATTACCCTGGTCTACTACATCCCCTGTCATTATATAACTTGTCTACCATCTACTGTCATTTTAATACTCCTATCTAGTCTCCTCTACACTATCAATATTATATTACCCTGGCCCATCCATTCTCCACTTGTCATTATATTACCCTGATACCTACCCCTTACTGTCATTATATTACCCTTGGTTCCATTCTCACTGTCATTATATTACCGGCTCACTGCCATCTATCTGTCACATATTACCCCCTGGTCTACCATCCCCTGTCATTATATTACCCTGCTCTACCATCTACTGTCATTATATTACCCTGGTCTGCCATCTACTGTCATTATATTACCTGGTCTACCATCTTCTGTCATTATAATAACCTGGTCTGCCATCTACGTTTATTATATTACCTGGTCTACCATCTACTGTCATTATATTACCCTGGTCCTCCCCTCTACTGGGTTAATATATTACCCTGCTCTACCATCTACTGTCATTATATTACAATTCTGGTCTACCATATACTGTATCATTATATTACCCTGGTCCTACCATCTACTGTCATTATATTACCCTGGTCTACCATCTACTGTCATTATATTACCCTGGTCTACCATCTACTGTCATTATATTACCCTGGTCTACCATCTACTGTCATTATATTACCCTGGTCTACCATCTACTGTCATTATATTACCCTGGTCTACCATCTACTGTCATTATATTACCCTGGTCCTCCCCTCTACTGTCATTATATTACCCTGCTCTACCATCTACTGTCATTATATTACCCTGGTCTACCATCTACTGTCATTATATTACCCTGGTCCTCCCCTCTACTGTCATTATATTACCCTGCTCTACCATCTACTGTCATTATATTACCCTGGTCTACCATCTACTGTCATTATATTACCCTGGTCTACCATCCCCTGTCATTATATTACCCTGGTCTACCATCTACTGTCATTATATTACCCTGGTCTACCATCTACTGTCATTATGTTACCCTGGTCTACCATCTACTGTCATTATATTACCCTGGTCTACCATCTACTGTCATTATATTACCCTGGTCTACCATCTACTGTCATTATATTACCCTGGTCTACCATCTACTGTCATTATATTACCCTGGTCTACCATCTACTGTCATTATATTACCCTGGTCTACCATCTACTGTCATTATATTACCCTGGTCTACCATCTACTGTCATTATATTACCCTGGTCTACCATCTACTGTCATTATATTACCCTGGTCTACCCATCTACTGTCATTATATTACCCTGGTCTACCATCTACTGTCATTATATTACCCTGGTCTACCATCTACTGTCATTATATTACCCTGGTCTACCATCTACTGTCATTATATTACCCTGGTCTACATCTACTGTCATTATGTTACCCTGGTCTACCCTCTAGTGTCATTATATTACCCTTGGTCTTCCATCTACTGTCATTATATTTCCCTGGTCTAACATCTACTGTCATTATATTACCCTGGTCTACCATCCCCTGTCATTATATTACCCTGGTATACCATCTACTGTCATTATATTACCCTGGTCTACCATCTACTGTCATTATATTACCCTGGTCTACCATCCCACTGTCATTATATTACCCCTGGTCTACCATCTACTGTCATTATATTACCCTGGTCTACCATCTACTGTCATTATGTTACCCTGGTCTACCATCTACTGTCATTATATTACCCTGGTCTACCATCTACTGTCATTATATTACCCTGGTCTAACATCTTCTGTCAT